>NC_064809.1:43107194-43203630 GCF_023721935.1 Panthera uncia
TTTGGCTTTTTTTTTTTTTGTTTGTTTTGGAAGCTGATTTATGTGGCTAAAATTAGCGCAGGCAGTGAGGAGGAACAGAAGAAACATTGAGGTAGCTTTCTGCATCCGGGCGTTTTTTCTATCATCCCCTCCCCCGCCACTTGCCTGGTTTTTCTCCAGTGTGGGCTGCGCAGCCTGATTGCAAGGCAGAAGACTTTGGAGTGTGATAGAGCAACCCCCGTTGGGTTTGGGAGATGGAGGCGCATTATACTTTTTAATTTCAGGCAGGGACATCGGGATAAATATTACATGCTATGTACAGGTAAAGTGATTGTGATAATCTGATATGCCTTCTTGACCTGCAGGTACTCTTTGGGACTCTTCTCCAAACCTTCCCTAACTTTCGTCGCGTTACAGCTTCTGGAAGCAACTTGGGCCTTATGTCAGCAGTAGAAACCCCTTACGGTCCTTTTCTTACGAGGAAGCAAGACATTAGGGCTATTCCATTCCCCCAGGAATTGCACACAAGAGTTTTTGGCTCAAAGGGGAAGCTAGCCCTATCACCCACCCAGTAAAGGATCCTTCACAAATTATTTGTTATGCTCCCTGGACCTTGGATGACTGCTTTAAAAGTTTCCCCCAATTTTGTGGTCATAGCGATCCTACTCTCTTATAATATTTTCAAATGACAACTGACTCTCATTGACTGGTCAGGTACTCTGTACCTGGCAATGTGTTACACGCTCTGACTTTATTCTCTTAATCCTCACACGGTTGCGATCGCATTCTACAGAGGAAAGATCTGAAGCACCCAGAGATTAAGTATTCCCGAAGGTTTCCTGTGGCTCGTGTGTGGCAAAGCTGAGATTCTACCTCTGGTTTCTCAACTCGTACAGTTCTAGTCAACAGAATTAAGCAAGCGTGCCCTGTGTGCCTCGCACTGTTAGGTGTTGGAAATCAAGAAAAAAAAACATTGTGGCCCTCACAGTCAGAGTCCTAATGATGCCAGAAAGGTAACCCGCGGAGCAAAATGACTACCGTTTCATTCAGAACTCTCTTACGAAGCTCTGTTCCAGTAGCTCTGCCTAAGAGGGACAGGGACAGACTCTGAAATGGCCCTGTTCCTACCTCTAGTTAAAATTCCCATGTATTTCTTCCAAAGTGAGCACTTCCCATTTCAATCATTTACGTGCGTTCACCCAGAATATTTCAACTAATCCTCCCTGTTCTTCTCCAGCTCATTGTTTGGTGTGAAATGTTTCACCTCTGATAATTTGTAAGCTCTTAGAACCATTACTCAGATCTCATGGCTCCTCCAGTTGGGTTTTCACCAGTTTATAGGCCTCCCAGCTGCTCCTTAGGTGCCCAGGCTGTGACTGTCTTTGCAGTTGTGATGCAGGAAGACAAGCTCTGCTTTCTGAGTTGTGAGATTCGATTCTGGTTCTGGGCAGAACCCTTAATCTTGCTGTTTACAGAAAAGAGGGTTAGGGTAAGTGATTTCTAAAGCCCCTTCTCACTGAACTGTTGGTGTTACCAAAGCAATCACGTACCCTGACTGCTCACATAACTCAAATAAGGTCCGGCCTTATTTCTTAGCTACCATCATAGATGAGCTCATGCCTTGAGAGGGCAGGGTTTCTGGAGATCTTAAATTATCTTCATAGCTACAGTGTATCGAAAACCTGCAACATTGTAGGAAATCTTTGGGAATAGATTAAAAATCTTTGGGAACAGTTTAAAAAACAGGTCTGTTTTTTAAAAATTTGTGAAGGGCCCTGTGGAATATCAGGCAGGTTGCACAGAAGAAGAAAAAAAGAAACTGACAACCAGAGAGGAAAAGCATCTAGCCCAGGGCCCATGAGTAGGGTTGGGATTCTTGGAAACCTAGAATCTTTTCTGGTAAGCTCTGGCCTTAGCGATTACCCCTCTTTTTCCTCTCCAGATCCCAGCCTCCTGTCCCGATGTCTTATTTGCAGTCTATTTTATTGTCCTCTTTTTCTGCTCTCGTGCTTTCCATTGCTTCTTACTGATGGGAGCTGACAGGTCTCAGGGTTCCTTGGAGAGACAGTGCTAGGCTCCGTCTCTTTCCCTTTGATTTCCTTAGCCTTGTCTTGCCTCCTGTCTGTCCTCATTGTTGGGCCTTCACCGGTCTCTCCCTGAACCTCTTGCTACTTTTTCTTTAAAATTTCTGATTCATGTATTTTTCTTTCCTCCGGTTTTTATTTTTAAATTTTTTAGTGGAACTGTATCCTTCTGGTCTTCCTGGTACTACAAGATTCTTTTTCTCCAGAAACACAGAATGATGTTTTTCACTATTTTTTTAACGTTTGTTCAGTTTTTGAGAGACAGAAAGCATGAGCAGGGGAGGGGCAGAGAGAGAGAGGGAGTCACAGAATCCGAAGCAGGCTCCAAGCTCTAAGCTGTCAGCCCAGAACCGGACACAGGGCTTGAACTCAAGAGCAGTGAGATCATGACCTGAGCGGAAGTTGGACGCTTAACTGACCGAGCCACCCAGGCGCCCCTGTTTTTCACTATTTTTTTAAAAGTTTATTAATTTTGAGAGAGTACCAGCAGTGGAAGGACAGAGAGAGAGAGAGAGAGAGAGAGAGAGAAAGAAAATCCCAAGTAGGCTCCGCCCCATCAGTGCAGAGGCCCATGTGGGGCTCAAACCCATGGCCTTGAGATCATGACCCAAGCCAAAACCAAGAGTCAGAGACTCAACTGACTGAGCCACCCAGGTGTTTTTCACTATTTTAATGTGTTCCCTTTCATTTAGTAGCTTCAGGCACCAAGTCCCTCCCTTTAAGTCCATCCTTGTATTTAGAAACAAATCTTCACATATTTGATGGATTACTGAAGTTTATTGTATCAGTACCACGACTGTAAAAGAGGTGTTGGAAAGTTCTCTTCCTTTAAAAGTCACTGGAATACTGTGGCTGAGAGGAGTGACCTTTGATCACACAGTTCCTAGGGATTCTGTTACTTCTGCTTCTAGAACTTTTCCGTACTTGCCATATCTTTAGTCAGGAATGATGGTATTTTCTAAAGTAAAAATCTAAAGCGATGGCTCTACAATAGATTTTAAATATTTGTAATGTCAATTAAATCATACAACAGATGTAAATACTAAATAGGGGTGCCTGGGTGGCTTAGTCGGTTAGGTGTCCAACTCTTGATAGCGGCTCAGGTCGTGATCTTGAGGTCGTGGAGATTGGGCCGTGTTGGGTTCTGCCCTGGGATTCTCTCCCTCTCTCTCTGCCCTTCACCTGCTCATGAGCCCGCGTGTGTGTGCTCTCTCTCTCTCAAAATAAATAAATAAGCATTAAAAAATTATAAATACTTGTAATTACATAAACTTAAATATATTATTTAAATTGCTATTTAAAATTTTATGCATAGAGTCTTTAATTTTTCTATATCTTCATTTTTTTCTCTTCATTACAGGACCATGTGATCTTTATAAAATTTGAAGTACTCTAGAAATATTTGATGTGGACGTTGAAAAATCCCGTAAAATAAACAATCAATATTGATAAATGGGTTATTGTAGTGACTTCATATTACAGGATATCTTACTATAAGAACTATTTAGTACTTCTTTGATAGAATAAAACCATGCCTCGAACGTGGTTTTTGGCAGTCCTTCTTGAAAATTTTGACAAAGTATAACACTTAAAGCACATTACCTATACCTTGAATAAATGGCATTCATAGGAAAGAATAAAAGTAATAGTTACTCAGGGCCATCTGAGGAATGAGCAGTCCTCTCACTGCTCTTATTAAATACCAGGAAGTATAGATCCTGCGCCTGACAGGTAATGTGTAATCACTTAAAATCAAGGTTCTCTTTACTTTCCATCACGTGCCTCTATTCTCTTCTTAATGTAGTAAAATGAACTATAACCTCACTGAGGAAGCCCACGCCCCCATAGGTTTTTGTAAGAGGTAAGGGGGAATAAGAAATGGGAACGTTTTAATGGGTCTAGACAAACTCACTTCAAATAGGAGAACTGTAGGATGTGGAAGAAAAAAGACTAGATTCTGTTCTTTCTTCTCTCCTCCCCACCAGGTGATTGTGGAGAAGGCTCCTAAGGCCAGGGTGCCCGATCTGGACAAGAGGAAGTACCTAGTGCCCTCTGACCTCACCGGTAATGCCTTTTCCCTCTCCACATGCTCCTTTCCCATGGCCTTTTTGGTCCCGCCTGCATGCCTGAGATTGTGGGGTTGAGAGAGGGTAGAGTTGAAGAAGGCGGGTGGGATTCTCCAGATAGTTGGGGAACTCAAACAGGAGTCATTGCTGGTTCCCTTACGCATGTCCCGTCACGTGTCTTGTGTGATTTAGACACAGCAGAAGGCACGACATTGAAAGCAAAGACCAGATGCCTCTCACTTAAACCACTTATAGTCAGCTTTGTTCTTGTGCTATTCCATTTATTCCAAAAGGAAAATCAGAGGGAAGATCACATTTTAGAGAGTCTCAGCTGAAGACTTGGTCTCTTCCAGCTACGGTTTTTGGCAATACGTTTTGTAGACACTGTTTGGGATTACAAAGAATGTATTAATTCTTCACCCTAATGATCCTTAATGGAAGAACCAGTGAATCCTGGAAACACTGGGAAGATTTTGTAGGTGCGTTTGCCAGCCTTCTAGAACTTTTTCGGTATGTTTAATAGAAGGTACAGCATTGAACCCCACTTGTTACCCCAACTTTGGGATGAGTGATCATAGTGAGATTACTGGAGTCCAGTAGACCTCTCCCCCAGCACTGGTTTGTCATAGGGTGCAACTGGGATGGAAGTGTGTTCCAGATTCCGTTTAGACAATGATAGACTATTTCAGTCTAGATGTACATAGCATTCCCTGAAAGTCGTCCTCCGGCTTTGAAGGAAGATGCTGACATTACGTCTGAAATCAAGTAAAGCATCTGGAATTGAGTAAAGAGGGGAAGGGTTGAATAAGCTTCTCTGTGACCTGTCAGGGAATATGGAGGCTCCTTCGAGTTGCGCTTTCAAGCTGTAGGACAGTATTTGGTTCTGCTGAGATTTGATCTAAAGCTGGTACTTAAAGGGAACCGATGCAGAATTTTTTTTTTTTTTTCCCCCTGGGAATTACTCTTCTCATAATCCCTTATTTTCCCTAATTGCCTTCTTTCCTTCTTCCTTTATCTAGTTGGCCAGTTCTACTTCTTAATCCGGAAGAGGATCCACCTGAGGCCTGAGGACGCCTTATTCTTCTTTGTCAACAACACTATCCCTCCCACCAGCGCCACCATGGGCCAGCTGTATGAGGTAAGCGTCCCGGTCACAACAATACTGTGCAGTCTGCTGTTTTCTAGCCTTTGTTCCAGTGTCCGCTGATAACACACCTGGGAAGTGGGGCAAGAGGTGTTACTTACCTGTATCGCCTTACACACAGCGGTGTAAGGCACTGGGAGATTCGATGTCACTTGTCCTTTAGGGATTGAGCAGCCTACTAGATTCATTGTCTTTGAATTCTCAGTTTTGCCTTATTCTGGTGTGGTCGTCTTGGATTGTCTCGATTGAAACCGCAAGCAATGGTTTCTGATTGCAAATTCCAAGTGAAATTCAAAATTCTAAGGCCAAGCCTTTAAATCAATTCATTCGTCTTAACAGACAAACTCGGTTGGAGGGAACAATTTATGTGATTCTGTTTGCTTGAATTGGTAAAGTGTCAGAATCTAATGAGAAACCTGTAGAAAAACACTTTGTCCTGCTGTATCACCCAGTTATGTACCTGTATTCCTTAAATGATTTCATGTGGTACTGCCTTCTTTCTGTGCTCGGTTAACAAGTTGTGTCAACTTCTCCAACAATCTCTTAATCTCATTTTTATCCCGGAGCATATATTCCCCGTTAGCGTATATTCTGGTGTATGTATATTTTTGTATCTGTGTTTCCCTTGCTAGAGTAAGCTTTCTTAAGGGTCGTGTTCTTCTCCCGATACTTCTACGTGTTGATGCTCTCCCTGAAGGCTTTTTGTGAACTCAGAAGCCGAATTCCAGTCACTTTTGTTTGTTTTTTATTCTTCTTTTCGTGGAGTCTGACGACGCCTCCCGTACCTCCCTTACCAGGGTGGGTGAGGCTCAGAATCCTAAGTAACGAACATGATGTTTTCCAACAGTCCTCTTGTCTCTTCCCTCAGGACAACCATGAGGAAGACTATTTTCTGTACGTGGCCTACAGTGATGAGAGTGTCTATGGGAAGTGAGTGGCGGAAGCCGGCAGATGGGAGCACGCGGACTCGGGGGTAGGGGGAGGGGCGTGTGTGGGACTTGGGGAAGGAGAGGGAGGGCTCCCACGGTGGAGGAGACAGAAGGGGAAGACCTCTGGAAACACTACACCGCGCACACCGTCATCGTATTTTCACATGCCCAATTGATATTTTTTCGCTGCTTCCTCGGCCCAGGGGGAAAGCATGTCAGGACAGAGCTGTTGGCTTGGCTTGGATAGAAGAACGGAGATGATTTAATTTTCACATTTCGGAATAAACTTTCGTGTCACCTCGCAGAAGAGGCAGGAGGCGGGCAAGTTGGGGCCAGAGATGATTGGGGACCACCAGTGACTTCCTGCTCTCCCTCCTCTTTGGGCAGAGGTTCTATTTTTGACACTTGCACAAGATAGGTAGAGAAAGGGGCTGCGGATGTTTTAGGACTTCTGGTAGTAGACCATTCCTAGGGACCAAAAGAGACCCGTTGTAGTTAAAACATTGTGACCCTGATCTCCCGTCTCCACACCTCCCCCATCCCAGTCGTTATCCCACAGGGTGCTGATAGACATGGGGCAGACATTTAGATGGCACGTTCTCACCACTGGAAAACGGGGGCCAGCCATGAGGGACGTTATGGTTATGAATATGGTTTCGATAGCATTAAACTGGAATTGACGAAGTTGGGCATCTCTGTCTAACCTGCTCTCTCTCTGGTGCCCCTTATCCCATACCTACCTTGGACATTAATGAGCCACAACCATTTCCAGTTACGGGCTAGAACCACTCCTTCAGCGTCTCCCAAACTTGGCTCCACGTATAGGGGACAGAGTTGTCTTTAGGATGGTAGGGGCAGGTATGAGGTGAGACCGATGGGCCACACCTCCCACCCAGCCAGGATTCTTGCTCCCTTGTTGCTGTCCCTTTAGTCCCATGCACACCGAAACTCTAAGTGATGGCCAGCTGCTTCCTTACTTTGGTTTTCATTGACTGCAGCTGCTAGTTAGGAAAGTTTGAGGGGATGATTTAGTAATTCATGGGGATTCTATTGATTCTGAGTATTTTCACTTTGGGGATTATATGGGTGGGGGTGGGGAGCAGGAGTGGCACCCAGTCATGACATTTCAGTTCATCTCTGCTAATGCAAAGGGTCCTTCCTGTGGGTGAAATCTGTATCAGTTCTGTCAGCTGCAGATTCTTGTGTAATGAAGTTTATGCTGTCAGGCCAAGGAAATAAAATAATTGCATACCTTGAAAACCAACCACGAGTTCAGAAATGTTGCTTTTATTGAGTGTGTATTAGAATAGATGGCGTGTGGTCTGTGAGCAGGAAAGTCTGAGTGAGGGCGGCTGCTGGAAACGAATGCTCCCAGGGGCGCTTGCATGGGTCCGTCGGTTGAGCTTCTGACTTCCGCTCAGCTCATGATCTCCCGGTTCGTGGGTTCGAGCCCCACATCACGCTCTGCGCTGACAGCTCAGAGCCTGGAGCCTGTTGCAGATTCTGGGTTTCGCTCTCTCTCTGCCCCTCCTCCACTCGCTTTCTCTCTTTCTGTCTCTCTCAAAATGAATAAACGTTAAAAACATTAAAAAAAAATGAGTTCTCACATAGGGCCACGCATAGACAGGTTTGCTCAGCTTTCCAGGGACCGTGAGTTACTGTTCCACGGCAGTTGTGGTGGGGCAGCGATGCAGGCTGCATCGGTGACCGTGTGCATGATTTTCTCCCCTGCAGATAACTGCGGTGTTAGTGCTTTACGTGTTTCCCAAAGCTGATGCTGGCATGCCGCCTGCATGAGAATAGAGGCGGTCGGGGTGTGCTTATTAAAAAATGCAGATGTCTAGGCCTTGTCCCAGATTTCGCTGACTCAGAAGCTCCGCGTAGGCGTCTGTGTTGTTAATCAGCCCCTCGTGACTCTGCGGCACACTGATGGAGAAGCTTGCTCTCTGTACCTCGTTTTGTTCTAAGTCCCAACCAAACCCGTTCTCTCTCTGTCTCCAAGTCGTGTCTACCTCTGTTGACTTAAAAAAAAAAATTTTTTTTAATGTTTATTTTTGAGATAGTGACCGAGTGGGAGAGGGGCAGAGAGAGAGAGAGAGAGAAGGAAACACAGAATCAAGCAGGCTCCAGGCTCTGAGCTGTCAGCACACAGCCCGACGCGGGGCTTGAACTCATAAACCTTGAGATCATGACCTGAGCCGAAGTCGGATGCGTAACCGACTGAGCCACCCAGGCGCCCCTACACCTGTAGACTTTTATGGGCTATACTGCAGCCACCAGAAAGGAAATGGAAGTAGGTGGTTATAAAAGATCCATGGCAGGATCCCACCCACCCCCAAGCCATACCTGGTGTACTGATTGAGAAAGTTAAGTCTGGATTGACAGGCAACAAAGAAGGCCAACCCAGCAAGCACAGTTATGTAGGGAACTAAGGAAAGCTCTAAGGAATTTTGATTTTGACATCGGAGCCTTAAAAATGGACACCTGTCACTACTGACAGAAAAATATCAGGGTGGTGTTTGTGATCAAGTCAAATGGCGGCTAATACTTGATTTAACACACAACCTGTATTTTGAAATTAATAGACTGAACCCATTATCTAGGAATGAGATTAGGTGAGTGTTCAAAAACATTTTTTTAACGTTTATTTTTGAGATAGAGAAATAGAGCATGAGCGAGGGAGGATTGGAGAAAGAGAGAAGCAGAACTCGTGCTGTCAGCACAGAGCCTGACGAGGTGCTGGAACAAACCGTGAGATCATGACCTGAGCCAAAGTCAGACACTTAACCGACTGAGCCACCCAGGCGCCCCTAAAGTGAATGCTTAAAAGCAAGGAAATACGTGTCAGACCCCAGTTCCCCATACGCATTGGGAATAGTCCATTGGGAATAGTTCCTGTACTGCAGGAGACTCGGGCCATTGCTAAACCAAAGTAGTAGTTAAGTTTGGAGGTTCTTCCGGAGGTGGCCTTTTAGTTCAGTCTGTTTACCTGGATATGCCCGGTGGAAGAAATTTGGGACATTACATACCATTAAAAAAAAATATTTTTTTTAATGTTTATTTTTGAGAGACACAGAGTGCAAGCAGGTGAGGGTCAGAGAGAGAGGGAGACACAAAATCCGAAACAGGCTCCAGGCTCCGAGCTGTCAGCACAGAGCCCCACGCCGGGCTCGAACTCCCAAACCGCGAGATCGTGACCTGAGCTGAAATCGGACACTTAACTGACTGAGCCACCCAGGCGCCCCCATTACATACCATTTTAGACCAACCCTCTGCTTTTATAGTTCCGTAAAGTTGAATCGTAGCTAGGTTCAGAGGCGTTGCAGTGCCGTGATTGGGTGTGATGCTGTTTCCCGAAGAGTATCTCTCAAGCGTGCCTCCAGTGTTTCCCTGCCATCAAAGCTTTAAAGCTGCTCTGGGCCCTCAGGCTGTCCTGTCGGTCTTGAACTGAAAACAGTTCAGGAAATGTCTTCTCATTACCCTTGGCCTCCTGTCCCAGGTAAGATTGACTTACCCTGATGCTTTTTTTCTGGAGACCAACGTTGAATGGTGTGTCAAAAAGCCCATTCTTCCCTTGGAGACCAGGATGGCGTTAGCATCAGAGATGAGGGAGTCCTTTGCTTTTGCCCTGTATTTTGGAAGATCTCAAATCCTAGCATGTCCGGTGAGCCGCGCCGTGGGTTTCGCAAGGATAACCCTGATTTACGTGCATCGTCCTGATTTATTAATGGTTTCTTACTTCACTGTTGCAGGTTTCCCAGTGGACAAAATATACAGTCAATTCTCCTTATACAAAGTAAAAAAAAAAAAAAAAAAAAAGAAAGAAAAGAAAAAAAAAAATGGAGGTTTATTCCCCCCATCACCAGATAATGTCTGTGCCATCCAGGTACAGCATGACCCAGTATAGCTCTTACCCTGTGTGGGTAGCAACTAGAAAAACAAAAACAAAAAACACCACTTCTGAGTAGCGGACTGCACTGCTTCATAGTATTTTTTCCCCCCCCCGTAGGGCAGAATTGTTTTTTTTTCCCTTTGCTGTAGTGAACAGATTCTTCACTTCTGGAAAATAAACCAGTCGAGCAGTTGATGCCATCCAGTGTTCGCGAAACTTGTTTTTGTTTTTTTTTGTTTTTCAATAAAATTTATTATTTTTTTTAGTGTTTATTTTTGAGAGCGGGAGAGAGAGTGCGAGTGGGGGAGGGGCAGAGAGAGAGAGGGAGACAGAGGATCTGAAGTGGGCTTGGAGCTAACAGCAGAGAGCCCAGGGTGGGGCTTGAACACGCGAACCTCAAGATCAGGACCTGAGCCGGAGCCGGACGCTCAACAGACTGAGCCACCCAGGCGCCTTGATGCTATGAAACTTAATACACTATTCGTGTTTTCTTTTGAATATTTATTACTCTGACAGTTCTGCGCAGGCTCCAAGCCTTCCTCTTTTTTTTTTTTCCCCCTTCTCCTGCATGAAACCACCAATTATTTTCCAAAACTGGCCTCCGGTGGCTCTGAGCCCCTGGTTGTCACTTCAGTGTAACCCTGAGTAACTCAGCTGTGCCTAGCCCTTGTGTGCTACCCACCTCCTCACCCGCCTTGCTGTCTTACCTGGAGATTACTGTGTTAGGTCTGCAGTTTGGTCACCTCTAGCCTGTTGCACGCTCCCTTGTGGCTGACTCAGCGCTCTGGAACTTTCTCAGCTCTTTGGATACATGCTTCAAAAAAAAAAAAAAAAAAAAAAACCAAACCCCAGAAACACAAACATAGGTGTCCCTGTCTCAAAAGCTGTGAGAGACTGGTTCCTGTCGGCCTAATTACCCTGTTAGGTCCCAGGACCATTTTTTTTGCCCACCTTTTAAAATGATTATTCTTACACTACGGGCCCTCGGGTACTTTATAAATATAGACGTGCAGATTCTTTTTTCATAGTTCGAAGTAGCAGGAGGTGATCCCCGCTAGCAGTAGGTGACATTTCAATATGCCATCGTGTAGGTGTGCATATATTTCAACAATGGCTAACGAAAGGCCTCAGTCGTTCTGGTGTATGTCCAACGATGTGTTGGACCGTTTGTTTTGACAGTTCTGCTTTTTGACATGGTAAGGCTGTTCGTTTCGGACCTTTAGGATTTTGCTTGAGAGGTACGTAAGCACCTAAAATTTGCATGAAGTGATGTTGAGCTCTTGGGCGGAGGGATGAAATGCATTTGCTTATTTTTGCACTTCCGAGTAGGTTCAAAGTTCCCTCACATGGTTCAGAGGAAGCGCGCTGATTGCCTCTTGCTTGGTATTTAAAGACCAAGAGTAACACGAAGCCCTATTTTAGGTGCCGGCTTGGCTACCGCCCTCCCAAGTCGTTGCTTTGCTGCGTCTCAGAACCACCCTGCACACCCTCTTCGGTGTTTCAACAACCTGCACCCGCTCACTGCTTTCCCACTCGTTCCTACCACACCTGTCTTTTCCGCTTACCACGGATCACCTTCTCACGCCTTCTCAAGTCTTCTCACCAGAGAGTAAGTTCCACAAAGGCAGAAACTTCGTGTCGTTCGCTGATTTACACAGACCGGTCAGAACCGTGCCTGACATAGTTTGTGCCCAGAAATAGCGAAAGGCTCTGATAGGACAGAGGGTTTCGGTTCAAGGACTAGGTAATTCTGTTAAGAACTGAATTATCCCTAAAAGCGCAGATTAGAAAAGGGCCCCTCGGGGAACTCTGGGAACCCCTTGGAGTTTACTGGATCTCGAGGCAGGAAATAGGGCTCCAGTCTCCCTGCTGTCACTTCACTAGCTCTGTGACACAGGCCAGTTTGTCTCCTGTTCAAATGAAATTCTGATTCCCTTTCCTCTCAGAGTAACAATTGGATTTTAGGTTGTGGTGACTGTTCAATCCTTGGCAAACCATTCAGTGGCATTATTGCCTATGAGGAGTAAGTTTCATTGAAAGTGACAATAGCAGGCTAGCTGGGAGAACAGTGTAGGTTTTCATTGTTTTATTTGTTGGTAATACTGACCATTTATCCTCAGTAATGTTGGTCTCCTTCTCCTCGGTAGCCACTAAAATCAAGACGTGGGACAGAATAGCTAGACCGTTTTTCAGCTTTATCAGGCTGGAACCAATATCATTATGTGTGTGTGTGTGTGTGTGTGTGTGTGTGTGTGTGTGTATGAATATTTATTTTTTTGCTACACAATTATGAAATGTCCAGACAAAAATCCATCACGGTCTACACAAGTTAACAAACTCCCATTCATTAGTTTTTGGGCCACCTAACGCAGAATTTTAAACGTCGGTCTTCCAAGGAGGCCCTCGGCTCCCGGGTTTGGCAGCCGGAAGTGCTGTGGGGTGCACCAGAAGCGCTTCCTCCCTTCCGAGTGCGACCCGCTGCCCCGCACAACTAGTTCCGGGGGATGGCACGTGACGTGTCTTTTGTCTTGGTTTTCTTTTAGTTAACTTTATAATCCCCAAATGGAACGTCCCTGCAGCACCCACACTTCTTAAATGTAAGTGACCAAGAAGGAGAGTTGAAGGAGAGGAGGAGGGAAAGAGAACAAACCTTTAGCAGCCAGTAATTATGCATGAATCACAGTGCCACATACTTCACGTTTTCCCACTGAATCTTGGAAAGAAAGAAAACTCTAGGGTGAATATTTTAATTCAACTGGACTGCCCGATAGGAGGAAGAAAGGTTAATTTTTCCAAGATCCAATAGCTAATGTGGAGCTATATAGCTAGATTCAAACTCAGGTCTAATTGCAAATCTCATGCACGGGTTCTCACCATGGTCAAAGCAGATTAGAGCCTATTAGTAATTTCATGTGAAGTTTGATCAGATTAAAGACTGAAGCTATAAAGCATTTCAGTTTCTTTCTGTGATGGTCCCCTGTCCTATAACTGAATTGTTTCTGCTTGCATTTTTACAAACACACCAGGTAATTTTACACCTCAGGCTCTCTCCTTACATTCCTCCTGTCCTATCTGCCTCCTGAGCTCTGTCCAGGAGTAGTACCTATGTGAAGATTAGATTAGGTACAAAGACAAGTAATCCTAAAACTAAACTAACGGCGTAAACAAGATATTCCTTCCATTCTCTTGTGAAAAAAGTCCAGGTTTGGGATACTGGTGCTGTCTCCTGAGGCCCAGGCTTTCCTAAACCCTGTGTTCCTTATTAGTTGGGTGTGCTACTCATCATTAAAGTCAGAAGCAACATCTCTGCAATCGGGTGGAAGTCAATATCCAGAAGAGGCCATAACATGCAGGTCAGCTATCAAGGAAGGTTCCCTGAAGATATTAAGGAAGATCCACTTAATTCTACTGGCTAGGGCCCAGTAGCTTAGCAGCCTGGTCACACCTACTTGCAAATGGAATTGGAAAATTCAGTCTTTATCCTAGGTGACCATCTGCCTGGCTCAAAATTTTATTACTATTGAAGAAAACACAATGTATACTCCTCTCTGAACCAGCTCCTAGTAATACCTTCAACATTCTCTTGGAAAATTTGGCAGCATAAGTATTTTTTTTTAAGGTTTGTTTATTTTTGAGAGAGAGCACCCACAAGTGGGGGAGGGGCAGAGAGCGTGGGGCACAAACCATCCAAAGCAGGCTCTGCGCAGACAGTAGCGAGCCTGATGCGGGACTCGAACTCAAAGAACCCTGAGATCGTGACCTGAGCCGAAGTCAGACCCTCAACCGGCTAAGCCACCCGGGTGTCCTCCACTGTGATTCTTGGTGCAGTTACTGTATCCTTTATTGCTGTACTTTTGTTAAAACATCCATACATTTTATTGTATTAGTTTTGCATGTATTTTGTTTTAAACATATCTTGCTTCCCAGATTGTATTTTTAGTCCCTCAAGGGCTGGAATCATACCTTTGTACTTGGCTTTTGTACCTGGTAACCAACAACCGACTAGGAGTTAATGATTGTTAAATGAAGGAATGAATACATAAGCATATGGATGCTTATACCAAGAAAATGAAGATTTACCTATTAACTCTTAAAGCATACCCATCTGAGCTGTTCCATTTAATGTAGACACTTCTGGCATTAATTGTTTAACCAGTCAAACTAGGAATCCTTTTATCTCATTAATGACATGATTTTCAGTAAAATTATATGGGAGACATACTATAAGATAAATTTAAAATGTATCATTGTGATGTAATTAAGAATTAATGAATGTGTTTAATAACTACATAGTAATAAAAAAGCATTAACATTCTTAAATTCCCAGAGTCCATTTTATTAGTAGCATAATAAAGATTGAGTTATTTTCATGAACATAAAGTTAATACCCCACTTTCTTTTTTTCCACCTTGACTAAAAAAGCCATGGACTTAGTGGTGGGTAGGTATTAAGATTAGTACTTTGAATCTTTGTCTTGATCCTTTCTTTTGTTTATAAGGAATTTGAGACAGAGGTTAAGTGATTTCAGTGTTCCCTGTGTTAATAATTTCCAACCTGTTTTGGAAAGTCATTTATACTTTGTGTGCATATTTGTATAATTTTTTTTCTTTAAAAAAATTCCTTTTTAATGTTTCTTTATTTTTGAGACAGAGAGAGACAGAGCATGAATGGGGGAGGGTCAGAGAGAGAGGAAGACACAGAATCTGAAACAGGCTCCAGGCTCTGAGCTGCCAGCACAGAGCCCCACGTGGGGCTGGATGGAACTCACGGACCCCGAGATCATGACCTGAGCCATAGTCGGACGCTCAACCGACTGAGCCACCCAGGCGCCCCTGTGTAATTTTTTTTTAAATGCAACTATATATTTAAACCTACCACAGGGACTAGCACAAGTAACTAAAGAGTAAAGTGTTAGAAAGAATCTTAAGTTTGAAAGAATTTTAAAAGTATATATAATCTTAAGAGTTGAGTTTTTTTTTTTTTTTTAAATAGTGTTTATTTATTTTGAGAGAGAGAGAGAGAAAGGCCGAGGGAGAGGGAGGCAGGATCCAAAGTAGTCCTACATTGTTGGCGCTAAGCTCTACGCGGGGGTTCGAGATCATGACCTGAACCGAAACCAGGAATCGGACGCTTAACCTACTGAGCCACCCAGGTGCCCCAAGAGTTGAGTTTTGAGAGATGTGGCCGAGACAGCTGTGGTCCCCCAGAATCCATTTCCTCTTCTTCCCTAGTGACAGGTGTCTTGGGAACACGGCTGTGCAAAATAAAGATTAGATTTTCCTGCCCTACCTGCAAATCTGCAGAAATATGCTAGTGACTTTAACCTCTGTGAATTTCAATTTCCTCATTGGAAAATCAGAACTAATGATGCCTGCCTCTCAGAATCACACAATTCTATAACTAACGTTCCCCAAATCCCGTCACTTTTTCTTTAATGGTTCCTCTCCCTCCTTAAGACCCGGATTAGGTTGAATTCACCTTTGGATCTCAGTACCTGGCTCGGAGTGCCTTTTTGTTGTATCTGGAATGGTGGCAGACTTCAGCAATACAGACTGAAGCAGATTGGGCTTTTTTCATGTCTTCAATATTAAATACACATCGCAGAATTCTCTAGCTAGCGGGTGAGGCTTCCTTGGAAGCAAAATTACATCTTCAAAGCCAACCAGAACCAAGAGTACCTCGGAAAGTTACTTCCTCCTTACTTCCTCCTTACTTCCTCCTTGCTTCTCACTCCAGCTCCAGCTCATGTCACTCTGCCCCTCGCAGCCTATGCTGTAGCTTCCGTGGCTTTAGTTCCTCAAACTCACCAAGGGTCCCACGACGTCAAGACCTTCTGAAGATTTATCTAGAGTATTTGTCCCTGTATAGTAGCCAAGGTTCCCCAGAGAAGCGGACCTAGTTGGATTATCGAGAGAGAGACAATGTTTCCTTACAGGATACAGAAGTAGCTACCCTGATCCCTCTTGTTCTTCATACCCTGTCCCTAGAACAAACGTGAACAGTCGAAATAGTACCTGGGGTTCTATCTTTAGTTTTATGCATCCTCTTCTGCTTGAAGCCTAACATTAAAAATGCAGTTATTTGGCAAGAGAGGTATATCGGGGAACACCCAACAGGAGGAAAAAGGGGGAAAAAAAAGTAGCATCTGCAGTAGTGAAGGCAGAAGTTTGTGCTGATCTGCATTTCCTCTTAGAGAAGACGCTTGGCATTTTCTGCTGAGCCACATCTGCAAGCATGTCTCGACGCCGGGATCCAATCCACTCAACTGCAGCCCCGGGGGACACAGATGTCACACGTCCCGCAGGCAGGGCCGGCCTGTCTACTGTCTTAGCACTCCTCTGCTTTGGTAGAGCATGACATTCAGCAGAGAGAGCAGCAGGCAGAGATTTTTTTTTTTTTTTTTTTTTTTTTTTTTGCACAGCTCCTGAAAATAGCTGCAAGATTCTCATGAGCAAGGCTCATCTGAAAAATTGAAGGCCGTTCTTTGTAACTATCGGTTGCTCTAGGCCCTTCCCGGCGAAAGACAGGAACGGCGTCTCTGTGCTCCTGTCCGGGCAGGGACTCTACCCTCCCCCTTTGGCAGAGCTGCACCTGTTCCACTCCGGGCCCCCTGCGACGCCCGAGTCCTGAGCCATCAAATCACCGACTCACCTGGATGGAGTCTCTGGCTTCGCCCTCTGTTTATTTAGCTATTGATTTTTCTCCACTGATAACAAACACACACATTATGTTCGCCTTTGACAAATCTTTTACAATCCCGGGGCCTTATTTAACCCTTGCAACAAACTCACGGAGTCCGCATTCCACATTTTGCAGATAAGGAAACACTGTCAAAGGGTTTGTGTCCCATGGGTCTGGGACAGGCAAGCATGCTCACCTTTCTGAATCTTCTGTGTCTCTGTTTTGTCATCTATCAATTAGGAGTCGCGTCGGCTGCAGCTGTGGTTGATCCAGAAGTACAGCTTCAAGCGATGTTAATTACACTTCCGACCACAAGGTGGCAGGACGGATCCACTTAATTTCTAATGTCTAATGGGGACATCTCAAGAGAGTAAAACGATTTATGCATGGTTTTAGTCCTAGTAATTGACAAGAGGAGGGATTCCCATCCAGAGCTTGTATTTTCAAATACCGTGCATTTTCCCTTTTATTGATATATAGGCATAGGGCATGCTTCCTTCCTAAAGATGTGTTAGGAGGATGAGAAATTCTAAGGAGAAGCTACACCAAAAAGTCATCAAGGAGGATGGAATGGTTTGACTAGTGGTTCTCAAGTTTAAGAGTGCATCAGAATCACCTAGAAGGTTCGTTAAAATACTCTTGGGGGCCCCATCACGAGTTTCTGATTCCGTAAGTCTAGAGAGGGGCTAGAATTTGCATTTCTGTAAGAAGTTCTCAGAGGATGCTGATGCAACCGGTCCAAGGGCCGCACTTTGGAAAC
Organism: Panthera uncia; assembly: GCF_023721935.1. NCBI lineage: Eukaryota > Metazoa > Chordata > Mammalia > Carnivora > Felidae > Panthera > Panthera uncia. The sequence continues at coordinate 43,124,730 of NC_064809.1, forward strand.
TACTGTAGCAGAAATCAAATATGAGACCATCCCTTACACAAAGCACACGCCCAACCCTCCGTGAATTAGCAAGTTGCAATATGGCTAAACAATGCTTCTCTGAGATGCGTGAAACTACCTGCATCAGATTTGTCTGGGTTACGTGTTGAATTGGGAGATTACTACTCATTACTCCAAACTTACCAGTGTGACTTTCTGAGGGGCAAATACCGAAAACTGCATTTTAAGCCAGGTTTTATGTATGCAGCTGGAATCTCGAGAAACACTAGGTAAAGTGTCATCCTCGCCAGAGTATGAAAGGAATTCACAATTAGTGTAGTAATGTATCTAGACCCTAAAAGGAAAATGAAGACCACGAGACTCATTTGGGATGTTTTTTTGTTTTTTTGTTATTTTGTTATTTTTTTTTTTTAGATCAGATTTATTGGAGCCTGTCCAAGGGAATTTTTAAAACTTCTATTTTAGGTTTCTCCTAGTCTTTTAATATTATTTTTTATATCTTTATGTTGAGAGGGGGGAGGAGCAGAGAGAGAGAATCCCAACACGGAGCTCGATCTCCCAAAACAGGAGATCATGACCTGAGCCAAAATCAAGAGTCAGGTGCTCAACCGACCTAGCCACCCAGGCACCCCTCCTAATCATCTTTTAAAACTTAGATACTATTGGAGTGTTGTAATCTGCCGTCACGTAGGGGGATTTGTTTGTACATCACTGAGCAAAATAACCTGGGGCTTTGTTACCACGTTGAAGTAAAATCACCATCCATCCTACCGAATGGGGTGAAGGGATACGGTATGTTCATTCCTGGCTGCACATAAATGAGGAGTTTTTAAAAACCACTAATACCCGGGTCCCACTTCAGTGTCACTCCTGGGAAGGACAGGGGAAGGGCTTAAGCATCTTTACTTTTTACCATCCCTTCAAGGGATCTGTGTGTAACCAGGGTTGTGAACAATTCATTTGGCTGCTGCTGTTGAACAACACATCCGTATCAGGTCTGGAACGAGGATCGTCTCTCTTGAATTTGCTTAATTTTTCCTTCTGTGTGGCAGGCATGGGATAATTCTTGCCAGATCCACATTTCCTTCTCCATCAAGTCTTACTGCGCTGCAGACCCTAAGACCACCCTAGTCCGTGAATTCGATTTCTGCTACAGACAAGTAGGGAGTATATAGCCTGACGCTTCTTGCAAATCTTTAAGGAAATAAGCCACCCCTCTTCTGTCAGCAGTGCCTTTGATGCTATTTTCATCTGACTGGAAGGCTGAGGGACTAAGTTGCAAGGCATCCCGGTGCCCAGCTCTGTCACAGCTAAGGGGGCCACGTTTCTGAAACAATTATGTTTATTACACTTGTGGCCACAAGGTGGCGGGCCAGATCCACTTAGTAACTCAGGGCCGTCAATCGCCAAAGGTTGTAGCTATCATTTTCCCATGTGTCACTAATAGAAGAGTGTGTCGCCTATCTGTAACCAAAGACCACATAATCTTATATGAGCATCATAAGAAATAGGAGAGATCATCTTGTTTATTTACTGTCAACTTTCTTTTTTTAAAAAAATCTTTTCCCAAAGGGGAGATGCATTACACATTTTTAATTGCTATTCCAATTCTGGTGTCTCTTTCAGAATCTAGATAAATGCTAACATTCTTATCTCAAACGCATGGAAACGTTTCTTCTGGAAAAAATTAACAGTGATGTATATCTAAGAACTCAGTTGCTGAAGGAAATAGAGGTCTAGATAAGAGGAAACAATGTAACATAAATCTGTTCCCTCATTTGTTTTGTTTAAGCTCTTAAAAGGTAGGGAAAAAAAGAAGACCAAAGATTTTTAAAAATTAAAATGCTTTGTTTCCTCTCTGACTTTTGCACCTCTGAAAATATTTCCCTCTGTAAGAGGCAAAGTTTTATTCGTGGCCTATTGTGGCAATTTAAAAAGCAGGTACCAGTGATAACTTCTCGGAAATGTTTCCCAAACTGATTTTGCTCTCATTTCTTCCACCTATGCAGGCTTAGAGGTTAATAATGAGGAACACCCTTAGGCTAAGGTGGCTAGCAGAGGGTGAGACAGAGAAAGAAGGGAAAAGAAAAAGAAATAAACATTTTCAGCATCTTTTTCCCAAATGTGCTCTACTCCTTTGTTTAGAGATTAAGCTTTTGTATAAGGATACGAGGACCAAAACCACATCTTGGTATTGCCTTAAAATAGAAAAAAAAATAAAAGGCTCTTTCCATAGTCAAGAGAAAGACAGATAACATATGTTTTCAGATCCTATGTGGAGCTTAAGAAACTTACCAGAAGACCATGGGGGGAAAGGAAGGGTAAAAAAAATAGTTACAAACAGAGAGAGAGGGAGGCAAACCCTAAGAGACTCTTAAATACTGATAACAAACTGAGGGTTTATGGGGGGGAGGGGGAAATGGGAGCACTGGGTGTTGTATGTAAGTGATGAACCACGGGAATCTACCCCCGAAACCAAGAGCACACTTTACACACTGTATGTTAGCCAATTTGACAATAAATTATATTTTTTAAAAAAAGAAACTTGTAAAAGAACTCTCAGTAATTAAAATATGTCCAGTGTCTTTGTCGAAAGAAAGAAAGAAAGAAAGAAAGAAAGAAAGAAAGAAAGAAAAAAGGGAAGCAAAATAAAAATTAAAACATAAAGGGGCGCCTGGGTGGCTCAGTCAGTTGGGCGTCCAACTTCAGCTCAGGTCATGATCTCACGGTTTGTGAGTTCGAGCTCCACATCCGGCTCTGCGCTGCCGGCTCAGAGCCTGGAGCCTGCTGCTGATTCTGTGTCTCCTCCCTCTGCCCCTCCCCAACTTGTGCTCTGTCTCTCTATGTCTCTCAAAAAATAAATAAATGTAAAAAAAATTTTTTTAATAAAAAAAAATCCTCTGAAGCCATAAAATATATACCTAAGTAATGTTTATAATGTCCAGATCTAAAGAGATTGCATATATACAAGAGTAGCCCTCTGCTTATCTCTCTAACCACATGCATCGTATGTCAATTGCCTCTCACTAATTCATCTTGAACCACACTGGTCTTGCATCTGTTTCTGGAACTATGCTAAGCAATTTCCTGCCTCAGGGCTCTTTACATGCTGGTATGGTTTGCTAAACTGCCCCTCAGCTCTCTGTATGTCCTGCTCATTCTTAACACTTTGTCTTAGCTTAATGCTGCAATCTCTGATCACCCAATTAGTGATTGTTCCCTCCACTGTTGCTCTGAATCCCAAGCCCTTTTTTTATTTCATTTATGACACTGTTTGGAACTTGTATTTTTTTTTTAATTTGCCTTTTTACTTAAATTTTGTAATTTCTTTTGTTAGGAAGAATATAGTCTCCATGAAGACAGAGATCACGTCTGTCTTTCATTCATACATTTTGCCACTTGACTATTTAATTTTTATGTATGAAGTGTTGCTTATTATGCCATTAACCAAGCAGTAAATATTTATTAAAAAGTAACAGCATCTCTTTAGAAGGAATTCCCTCTTGTAAAATTTTCTGTCTATGAATTGAGAAGTAAATAGTAAGAGTTGACACTCTTGGGGTGCCTGGGTGGCTCAGTCGGTTAAGTGTCCGACTTTGGCTCAGGTCATTATCTCACGGTTCATGGGTTCGAGCCCTGCATCGGGCTCTGTTCTGACAGCTCAGAGCCTGGAGCCTGTTTCGGATTCTGTGTCTCCTTCTTTCTCTGACCCTCCCCCATTCATGCTCTGTCTCTCTCTGTCTCAAAAATAAAGAAACATTAAAAAAAAATTAAAAAAAAAAGAGTTGACACTCTTGAATTTAACCTAAGCAGATAATTTCACTTGAAGCTCAATGGGAAAGAAATTTGAGGGGTGCCTGGTGGCTCAGTCAGTTAGCATCCGACTTCCACTCTGGTCAAGATCTCCACAGTTCACCGGTTCAAGCCCCACATCGGGCTCTGTGCTGACAGCTCAGAGCCTGGGGCCTGCTTCAGATTCTGTGTCTCCCTCTCTTTCTCTGCCCCTCCCCCACTGTGCATGCTCTCTCTCTCAAGAATAAATAAACTTAAGAAGATTCTATTAAAAAGAGAAAAATCTAAAATTTGATAGAAATGCCTATTAAATAAGCCGTATATATGAAAAAAAAAAAGAGAACAATTAATTGACCTAATGATTTATGTTTGTGGAGCAAATACCACAGAACTGGAAACATCCTAGCCTAGAACCGAAATAATCTAGCATACAATGTTTGTTTAACAAATACAGTGATGAATTGAAATTTGGTGAGATGAGACAGAGTCAGTCCATTTGGGATCTAAATTAGGGGGATTTTCCAATCTGAACATGTGATAATAGTGATCTTTCCTGTCATTACAGTGGCGAGAATCTGACCTGACAAAAGGATAACAATGAGCAGTTTGAAAATCACATTTGTGGTCTCTGGGCCTAAGATTTTTCCGGTTCATTCACCTGCGTAGGCCTTCAAAACTTTGAAAGCGAGTCTTGGGTCCTCACCTAAGTATTGCTGAGTTGTCTAAGAAGCTCAGGACTTCTGGAATGCCTAACTAGGGAGACTAGCCTCTGCCAAAGCCTTTCCTGTTACCTTACTCCTGTTGTTTCTGCTGTAGCTAGTCCCTTGACTGTTTTAGCATAATTTAACAAGATCCAAAGATGTGTAGTCAGTATCATGCGCCTAAAGTAGACTCCTACCGGGCCAATGGCCAAGGATAGGCAGGGGAATACAGGAGAGCTAAATATTCAAAGAGCATCTATTGTATAGCAGGCAAGCTTGGGACTAAACAGAGGCACCTATATAACTAATCTCTAGGCGTATGAGTTCTAAGAACCCCAGGGACTATGAACATAATGGGAAAATGGCTTTCTCTGTCCAGGCAAAAGATTCTAAAGGTATAACCCGCTCTCTGGGGGTGATACCAGTTCAGCTCCACCATTTCTGGTCTATTTGGTAGTGTGATCATGGGTTCTGACCTTCACAGCTGACTCGCTGTCTCTCCATCCTTCTAGCATTATTGTAATGCAGCTTCTTTAATAAAACTTCTATTTTATTTACTGTTTATTTATTTATGTTTATTTCTAATGACTATTTAATTTTTTTAATAGATTTTTTAACGTTTTTTTTATTCATTATTGAGAGACAGAGAGACATAGCGCAGGAGCAGGGGAGGGGCCGAGAGATGGAGAGACACAGAATCCAAAGCAGGCTCCAGGCTCTGAACTGTCAGCACAGAGGCTGACGCGGGGCTAGAACTCACAAACAGCAAGATGATGACCTGAGCTGAAGTCGGACGCTTAACCGACTGAGCCACCCAGGCGCCCCTGTTTTATTTTTTTAATGAATATAATTTATTGTCGAATTGGCTTACATACAACACCCAATGCTCATCCCAACAACTGCCCTCCTCAATGCCCATCACCCATTTTCCCCTCTCCCCCACCACCCCGCCATCTAGCCTCAGTTTGTTCTCTGTATTTAAGAGTCTCTTGTGGTTTGCCTCCCTCCTTCTCTGTAAAACTTGTATTTTAATTTTGTCAGTTTTAAGTGAATTAATTTGCTTCCTCTAAAATTATGAAATCACAGTCATGTATGCAATATGCTGGAGGTGTTTCTTGTGCATCATTTATCCATCCCGGAAAGTGACCATGGAGGCTCTGTGATTTAACATCAAGTATGTACATGCGGGGCACCTGAGTGGCTCAGTCAGTTGAGCGTCAGACTTCGCCTCAGGTCATGATCTCCTAGTTCGTGGGTTCCTGGAGCCTGCTTCGGATTCTGTGTCTCCTTCTCTGCCCCTCCCTTGCTCGTGCTCTTTCTCTCTCTCTCTCCTCTCTCAAAAATAAATAAACATTAAAAAAATTTTTGGGGAAAAAAAAGTATGTACGTGCAATTAGACACCCTGATCCAAGGCTCTGGAATAGTAATCGCATAGTCAGAGAGGAGTGTTCAAGTATTGAAGGATCTGCCAGCCGGACCCACCCTCTACTGTGATGGCCACTGACTGGTAGAGTTGAGGTTACGTACATAGGTTCCAAAGGCAGGCTGCTTGTGTTCAAATCCCAGCTCCTACACCTGCTGGCTGTAAAACTTTGGGCAAAATAAACATGCTCCCTGCATTTAGGGTGCCATTTGACAAATGCGGATAACTACAGCATCTACTTCATAGAGCAGTTGTGGGTGTTAAATGTTTTACTGCATGAAAAGTGGCACTTGGAAAATACACAATAAATATATTTCAAAAAAAATTTTTAACATTTATTTATTATTATTGAGAGACAGAGAGATACAGAGAGTGAGCAGGGGAGGGGTAGAGAGAGGGGAGAACAGAATCCGAAGCAGGCTCCAGGCTCTGAGCTGTCAGCACAGAGCCCAACGCGGGGCTTGAACTCACAAACTGTGAGATCATGACCTGAGCCGAAATCGGTCGCCTAACTGAGCCACCCAGGCGCCCCACTAAATATATTTTAATGGGGCCCACTTTTAATTGGGCGCTTTTGCTATGTCTTCTCTTTCGTAAACTGTTCTGCCTAATGCTAAATTTCTTTGCGTAGTTTCACCGCTGTAATTTGCTTTAGAAGAAAATGATCAAGGGTGACCCTTCAAGATGTTCTAGGACACTCACCTCTGCTTTCTGAATGTCTTTCCCACCGACCACGTGTATTGGTCAGATTCACGTCATGATCCTATTATTTACTATGATTTGCTCAGTAGATCAGTCCTTCAGACATGTTCTTTGTACCCAGTGACCAATGGAGAGGAACGTGTTTTTGTATTCTTTAACTTTCTGTTGTGGAAAACAATTTAAATGTTAAGCTGTGCAGAGACAATAGTTTGGTAAATTGCCTTGTTCTCTCATCACTCAGGTTCAACAGATATTAATTCTTTAGTCCAGATGAGTTTAAAGTCCTAGATATCATATGATTCCATCTGTAAAATTTCAGTATGAATCTCTAAAAGCAAATGCATTTATTATATCATAATCTCTATTCAACAATAAGTTCTTAATGTCAGCTTTTATATTAGTGTTCACATTCTCCTGTGTTTTATATTTTTAAGCAAATTAAATTGGGATTCATTTGTGAGACTGGTTGATATGTCTCTAAATTTTGTTTATTATTCTTTATTATAATTATAACTTTATTATTCTTAATTTAACAATCCTTACTGTTGCTGGGGAGACTGGATTGGGTTTTCTCCAATCCTAGCTTGGCTGATGGCACTTCTGTATGGTTGTAGGACGTGTTCTTCTGTTTTCTCTATTTCTCGTATGTCGATGAATAAATACTTGATTAGACTCAGATTGGACTTATTTTGGGAGAAAAAAGCCCTACCACTTTATTATAAAAGTTGTGCACTTGCACTCAGAGGTATTTAATATCCAGTGTTTCATTTTTATAACGTTAGCAACAACTGATGAGCGTTACCTCCGTCCATGAACTCGTTACACATCACAAAATGATATCTTAATTTGATCATTCTCCATTTATTGGCTTAAACATTTCTATAAATAGTAATTTTGGCTCATCAGCTATGAGGTTAATTTATGGCATGGTTGATATAGGAAACAGATTGCTGGAGAAATACTTGATCATTTCTTTACCAGTCTTTTTAGCTAATGAGTAAGCTCAGGGGTGGAGGGTTTTTTTTTACTTTTATATAATTAAAAAAGAAAATTCGGACTTACGGAAAAAGTTGCAAGAATGATGCAAAGAATTAGTGGGGGAGCCTTAACACGGATTTCTCAAACGTTAACTGGGCAGACTCAAACGGGCCAGGAAACTTTACTCAAAGCTATTGCAATAGGAGAGAGTGATTAAATTCAGTCCCAGAGAAATAGAAAGTGGAAGAGTTTTTAAGTGCTGAGGTGAGTTACAGCAAAAGTACTGGAGGACATTGGGGATGGGGGGCGTGGTCACTGTGATTAGGTTATCTGGGTTTGTTCATTGGCTTTACTGAATTAGGCTCCTACCCTCTCAGAGACTGGACGTAGGGCAGTAGACTGCAATCTTTTTGACGATTACATTTCAAAGGGATGCCTCCTAAGTCAATTAGGACATAGCAAGAGACTAGGAGAAGAATTATATCTCAAAGGAGCAGAGAAAGGCTCTACAATTGCACATTTTCTAAAATAAATGCTGTAAGAAAATGGGGAGGTCAGAAGCCTGTAGTCTGGCAGGGTGACCATCTCGCAATGTCTAGTCAAAGGGAAGTAATGAGAAAATGGGAGACAAGTGATGATGTTAATTCCTTCCTCAAGTCTCCAGTTTGTTATGCTCTCAAAAGTGTTGGGGGCGCCTGGGTGGCTCAGTCGGTTAAGCAGCCGACTTCAGCTCAGGTCACGATCTCGCGGTCCGTGAGTTCGAGTCCCGCGTCGGCTCTGGGCTGATGGCTCAGAGCCTGGAGCCTGCTTCTGATTCTGTGTCTCCCTCTCTCTCTGCCCCTCCCCCGTTCATGCTCTGTCTTTCTCTGTCTCAAAAATAAATAAAACGTTAAAAAAATTTTTTTTGAAAAGAAAGTGTTGACCAGGATCTTTGCAGTGGCGCTTCAATTGTCAGCACTGTGCTGACCGCCTTTTACTAGTGTAGAATAAGTATATGCTTTTATGTTTTATGGTGACATTAATAAAATCACTCATAAACGTTAACTAAAACACATTACACAGAGCCGTCTTCACGTGCCCCAACCTCGAGTTTGGACATGGGCAAGAAAACACTTTCAATTCCCTCCTCTCACAAAACAACGGAGAAATTATCCGCTCCACTATCTAGTGAAAATGAATGGTTTATTCACCTTAAAATGAAGGATATTGGACCACTGTGTAAGATCTGGGTGCTGTTATTTTCCTGATCCGTGCTTGACACTGTCTATGACAATGTTATGGAGTGAGACATCTCCCTAGGGAAAGAGATGTGCCGATATAGACGCTATGGCCTGGAACATTGATCTTGTTAGGAACTCTCATTGCAAGAGGTTTTATAAACCAGAGTTGAGAAGAATGTGATTTCAAAATACAATGTTTCCATGTTTATTTCAATAAACCTATGATTAATAAATTACAGCAAGCATGTGGGACTAAAATAAGGTGTTAATATCTCCTGCAAGAGCTTCAAAGAGCTTGACTGCCACCTTCGCTCCCTGCATCAGTGCGGTAGAAAACCATTGTTCTGTGTTTGTGTCAGTGGGTTTCAGGTTTCTCACCCTGAAATAGACAAACAACAGTGGCAAGTAAGTCGCTTCTTGGTGGCCAAAAGCTCGGGCAATTTTCTAAAGGGTCAGTGAAATGGTTCTGAACTCCCCTAACCAGGGGACTGAGGGGCAAATTTATGTGTCATAAAGCTTCATAATCTACAATGTCACTGTTAAAACCTAAGCCTAAAAACAAGACAAAAAAGACATGCAAATGCCTGAAAAATAAAGGCCAAGGAAGGGCTTCAGGACTGAAAACCGGAAATTAATTATTCAGTTACTAAATACCCATCAGACTCAAGGACTGACAAACCAGCATTTGTAACCAATACACCTATTTACTCACTATTAGTTGATGAGGTTTCCAGCCCCAGAAACCAGAAATAAACAAAGCCAGTAATAAAGATGACGAGAAAGGACTGATTACCAAAAAACTCAATTGCATTGAAGGAACCCATGCTCTTCCAACAATGTGTTAATCTACTATTGATTTAATTTAAATATAACCTCCAGCGATAATGTTTAATTGATGTTCACTGCATGCCTGGCTTTACAGTAAGCATTTGCATGCATTAGTTCATGGGATCTTTGTCATAACACAATGAGCTAGATCCCATTGCTCTCTCTATTTTACATATGAAGACACTGAGGATTAAAAATCAGTGGGTTTGGGGCACCTGGGTGGCTCAGTCGGTTAAGTATCGATTCTGGATTTCTGCTCAGGTCATGATCTCACAGTTTGTGAGCTTGAGTCCCATGTCTGGCTCTGCACCGACAGCGTGGAGCCTGTCTCTCTTCCTCTCTCTCTGCCCCTGGCCTGCTCACCTGCTCATGCTCACTCTCTCTCTCTCTCTCTCTCTCTCTCTTTCAAAATAAATAAACTTAAAAAATTAGTGTGCTCGAGTTCACCAGACTAGTAAATGGCAAACGTTAATCATCTAAGAAAAGTTTGTGTCACTCCAGATTGATCGGCACACAGAAAGACAAGATGCATAATTACATGAAAATCCAATTTTTCACCCCAGCTGTCCCAGGGATTTGGTAGCGCTCTGGTTGAATTTAGCTGTGTAAACAAACACGCACGTATTATGTGGAGATTGATGATTTAATCATCAGTTACTATACAGATACCTGTCCACCTTCTCATTGGGCCAAAAATATAAATTCTGGCATATGATGAACCTTCTGCTATAAACAAAGTGGTTTCAGGAGTGTTGACATGCTTTCATCGTGTGCCTCATTTCCCAGTTTCTTTCTTTCCATGTGTTCCATGTGTTTGAGGAGCATATATCTATTTAAAAAATCACCAACTCTCCCTTTGTCTATAGTAGAATTTTGTGATCCTTTTTGACATAACACATTCCACCTGATTATCGTATTGCCCTTGAGTGGGCCAACTTTGCGGTGTCCTTAGAATTGACTTGAAGTTAACTTTTTTGTTTCTTTTGCCCGCAGTGTACGTGGCCCCCTCCTTTTTTAGTTCTCCTTCTGTGTGTGTACGAGCATGTGAGGAGGAAGCTGTGACAGGAAAGCTGTAACTGCAAAGTTGTCGCTTTAGTCTGAAAGAAGAAACTGTAAGGGATTTTCCCACTCAATATAGATGAGCTTTATGCTTATGTTGTTCCGGTAAACCTAAAATTTAGCTGGGGGTAAAATTATAAAACCGTATCGTCTCTCTCTTTGAAGAGCTCGGTACAGTGGAAAGACTAATGAACCCACATCAATCAGAATGCACTGCAGTGAAACGATATAGATGGGGTGTGTACAACATGCAGTTATTAGAGTGTTCAAACCATCCCTCTTGCATCCTCATACTGAACTGCTTCATCTAGTCTGCTGTTGAAACCCTGTAGTGCAGTTTTTTTCAATTCAGTTATTATAGTCTTTAAAATTTTTTTTAATTTTTTTTGATTTATGTTAATTTATTTTTGAGACAGAGCGAGAGAGACAGAGTGTGAGCAGGGGAGGGAGAGCGAGCAAGGGGGACACAGAATCCAAAGCAGGCTCCAGGCTCCAAGCTGTCAGCACAGAGCCCGACGTGGGGCTCGAACTCACAGACCGCGAGGTCATGACCTGAGCTGAAGTCGGATGCCCAATCGACTGAGCCACCCAGGCGCCCCAGTTATTATATTCTTTAGCTCCGTGACTTCTGTTTGGTGTTTTCTTATATTTTCTATTTCTTTGTAGAAGTTCTCACTTCTCCGTTCTTTTCCAAGTTCAGTGAGCATCTTTGTGACCATAACCTTGAATTCTTTATCATGTAGATTACTTATCTCTGTTCCACTAAGGTCTTTCCGAAGTTTTGTCTTGTTCTTTTGTTTGGGGCATATTCCCATTTCCTCATTTTGTTTGATTCCCTGTGTTTGTTTCCATATATTAGGTGAAACTTTCCCAGTCTTCACTCTCCAGTCGAGACTCTCCCAGTCTGGAAGGAGTGGTCTTGAGTAGAAAGTGAAACTTATTATTCAACCTTACCCTAGCTCTTGATTGTCTCTCAAAACTTTGTGATTCTCTAAGAACCTGATTTATTCTTTTTTTAAAAAAAATTTTTTTTACGTTTATTTATTTTTTAAGAGACATAGAGAGACAGAACACAAGTTGGGGAGGGGCAGAGAGAGAAGGAGACACAGAATCTGAAGGAGGCTCCAGGCTCCGAGCTGTCAGCACAAGGCCCGATGTGGGGCTCGAACTCACAAACTGTGACATCATGATCTGAGCCGAAGTCCGACGCTTAACTGACTAAGCCACCCAGGCTTCCCCAGCCTGATTTATTCTTGATAGGTTCCTGTTGTTCAGGATGGTGCTAAGACCTGTCAGTGTTCCCAGGGGAGGGATCTCAGTTAGTACCTAGTTTCTGGCTGATTGGAAGCCAGACCCTCAGCTAAGTTTCAGTTCTTTTTCAGGGGGAAATGTTCCATATGTAGCTGTAGATTTGGTGTGTCTGTGGGAGGAGGTGAGTTCAGGATCTTCCTATGCCACCATCTTGAACTTGTCCCTGACTGCTTCAAAAATAATGTAGAAACAATCTGTGGCCTGTTGAGAAAAGCCTTTCATGCCATGTACTAAGTTGAATTTGCACTAAAGGCTTTAGATATCCAAAAAGTACATTTGGTGGTATTTAATAAAGATTACAGTTTGTGAAGTTAATATGAACATAGTCTCATGACAGAACGTGTAAAAGTACAGAAAAACAAGAAAGAAAAATTGGAAATTATCTATCTGTATGCTATATACGCTGTCCTTGGCCCTTTAAATACAGCGGATTCACTTATGGAACCAACTCTATTATGCAAACAGTCATCCAGCTTGACCAGTAGACCATTTACCCCTGCTATTATTTCTTTCATGTTTAGATTTCATACAGTGGCTACAATACTAAGGCCTTCTCTGTCTTTTGGGAATTTATTGGGCCTTTGTTGTGTATGCTTTCTTGCAAGTATGAAGGGAGTCATACGAAAATATTTATCAATAGGCAAAAGAATATATATTGGCATGCAATATTATTCAGTAGACAAATCAAAAAGTTATATTTCCTTTTATTCTGCAAGGGTGTGTAATAAAACTACTCACCAAATGGAATACAGAAAGAGCATGTCATTTATCAAATGATTCATAGAATGTACAAAAATTTTTTTAAAGAAAATGTTGATACGGGGTGCCTGGGTGTCTCAGTCAGTTAAGCGTCCAACTTTGGCTCAGGTCACGATCTCGCAGCTTGTGAGTTCGAGCCCCGTGTTGGGCTCTGCGCTTGGGCTCAGATCCCGGAGTCTGCTTCAAATTCTGTCTCCCTCTCTCTCTGCCCCTCACCCATACGCACTCTGCCTCTCAAAAATAAATACACATTAAACAAAAAAAAAAAGAAAATCTTGATGAAAGTTTTTCTTTGTTTCTTTTTTCTGCATCTAACTGTATTTCACATATGTATGACTCTGAATTGGAACAGGGACTTGGATTGAAATGTATCTTCAATAGCTCATTAAGTTGAGAATTATCATCTCTTTATGTCAATAATATCTTCCATAATAATTTTCTACATATTTCTGTTGCATTTGATAGCAACTGCATTTGAAATTTGTTTAGCTCTTATCTTCCTGAGATTTTTATATTTCTAATGTCATTTAAGGACTCAGAACAACTTATTGAAATGCCAGTTAGCTAGCTAATGTTCACAATTTTTTTCAAAACTTCTTATCCAAGTGGATGTGCCCACTTCCTTTTGCCCTATTTCATGGTTCAATTAATTCAAAAACAGAAGTTTACTCTTTCTCATACTTGTCATCAAAAACACAATTTGTGTGTAATTTTATTAGATAACTTAATAGATTTACATGTTAGACTTGACATAGTATTTTGCTTCTTTAAAATTTATTGTACTTATTTATTTTTATAATGTATTTTGCTTCATGTTCATATTTTCCTCTCATCAATCTGTATCAGTAAGTCTAAGATAACATCTCTCATTTCAGGATGCTTCTTAAAATATACGGAGTCTAATAATCACTGTGGGTCAGAAGACAGGTGCCCTGTCTTTGTTTATGTGCATACACCTGACCTTCATCATTGCTGGTGATTGTGTCCTTCCTTCAGAGGACTTAAGTACATTGTGTGCCCTGCATGTTTTAGTCAACAGACTACTTAAGCATCATTCAAGAATGGAATGTAAGACTTCTTTCTTTCTGTATAATTTTTACAGACAGTTTTGACAGAATTTTCACAGATCAAGGAATTATTGGCATAAAGCCTGCATAATGAGCATCAGAAGCTAGGAAGAAAATCTTTAGAGACAGTAGATGGCACCCTTTTAAGAAATGCTGCAAGACTTTTGTTCTTAGTAGCACAGAGGACACTATTATGTTGAGAACAATTCTGATGACATTTACTTTACTGATGCAACAAACTATTTTAAGATTTTATTTTGTGTATGTATATTTTATTGTATGAAATGAATTATGATATTTAAATATATTTTCTTATTGAAGATGGCAAATTTCTTTTATTTCAAACACAAGCTCTACTAGAATGTCATTATTGTTGTGTTACCATATATATATATTATATATATATATTATATAATAATTATATAATATATATATATAATATATATATATAGTGTAGCCACTTTTACTTTTCATGTATTATAAAGAAAGAATTAAGAATACTTTATTCTGTATGCTGAATGAGAGCTACAAGTCCGCTCATTCCTTACCCACAATGCCACAATCCTTTTTTTAAATTATTTTTTTAATGTTTATTTATTTTTGAGAGAGAGAGAGACAGCATGAGAGGTGAAGGAGCAGAGAGAGGAGACACACAATCTGAAGCAGGATCCAGGCTCTGAGCTGTCAGCACAGAGCCCGAAGTGGGGCTCGAACTCACGGAGTGCGAGATCATGACCTGAATGGAAGTCAGACACTTAACTGAGTGAGCCACCCAGGTGCCCCTCCACAATCCTTTTTTTAATTGCTCTGGAAATTTTTATTTTACTTCATATTTTTTTATTGTGGTAAGAACACTTAGTATGATATCTACCCTCTGGACAAAGTTTAAGCTATAGCACAATGTCATGCAGCAGATCTCTGGATCTTATTCTTATTGCGTGACTAAAACCTCATACCTGTTGAATAGCAACTCGCCATCTGTCCCTCCATGAAGCCCCTGGTGACTACCATTCTACTCTCTGTTTCTATGAGCTTGACTCTTATGTGCTTTGTATCAGTGGAATCATGCAGTTTTTGTCCTTTTGTGTCTGGCTTACTTCCCTTAGCACAATGTCTTCCAGGTTCATCCATGCTTTTGCGTATGGCAAGATTTCCTCCTTTTTAAAGGCTGAACAGTGAGGGTGCCTGGGTGGCTCAGTCGGTTAAGCATCTGACTTCAGCTCAGATCATGATTTCGCGGTTCATGAGTTTGAGCTCCAAGTCAGGCTCTGTGCTGACAGCTCAGAGTCTGGAGCCTGCTTCGGATTCTGTGTTTCCCTCTCTATCTGACCATTCCCCCCCCGCCACAAATAAGTAAACATTAACAAAATTTTAAAGGCTGAACAATATTTCATTGTATGGTATATACCATGTATGTGTATGTGTGTGTGTGTATATATATACACACACACACATACACACACACATTGTATGTATATATCTCTTTGAGGTAGTGATTTCATTTCCTTCACATATATACTCAGAAGTGGAATTGATAGATCACCTGATAGTTTTATGTTTAATTTTTAAAGTAAACTCCATAGTGTTTTCCACAATGGCTGCACCAATTTATATTCCCACCAACAGTGCACCAACAAAGTCCTCCATATCTTTGCCAATGCTTGCTATCTCTTGTCCATCTCCCTCCCTCCCTCCCTTCCTTCCTTTCTTCCTTCCTTCCTCTCTCTTCCTTCCTTCCTTTCTTCCTTCCTTCTTTCCTCTCTCTTTCTTCCTTCCTTCCTCCCACCTTTTTTCTTTCTTTCTTTCTTTCTTTCTTTCTTTCTTTCTTTCTTTCTTTTGCCTTTTCAATATTTATTTATTTATTTTGAGAAAGAGAGAGAGAGAGAGAGAGAACATGAGTGGGGAAGAGGCAGAGAGGGAGAGAGAGAGAATCCCAAGCAGGCTCCACACACAGAATGGAGCCCGATGAGGGGCTCAATCCTATGATCCTGGGATTATGACCTAAGCTGAAATCAAGTGTCAGATGCTCAACCGACTGAACCACTGTGCAGTCCAAGGGTTCAAATTTTGGGCTCGACATCTCGGTTGCCATCTCCACCAGACCAAGGCCGTGCCATGTCAGGGAGACTGGGGGACAAAATTTCCTACTGGTTTGAATGTGGCTTTTCCTTGATTGGGCATTCTGTTGGCGGCTGTGGGTCTTTGACTGTTTCCCAGAGCACCTACAAAGTTATTTTAGCCAGTCTATAACCATTCTTTTCATTTATTTTTATGGGGAAAACTAGAGCCTGGAACTTTCTAGCTGGCTATTTTGTTGACATCACTCCAACTCTTTCCCATTTTTTATGAGGTATATGTTTTGTATCTGTCACCAAAATACTTTTTAAATCTTCACTTCCTCTACCTTACATTACAAGTATTTTTATGGTTGTAGAGAGACAAACTTATTAACTTGCTGGATGACTTAGTGAATTTAGCTCAGGTAGATGGTCCCTGCCATGCTCATTGCCTCTATAAACATATGAATCCTGAGGAAATCAGGAGTCCTTCCCTGCTATGCAGTCAATAGTGTGTTCAGTTATGCTCAGCCCAAGCTCATCTTTCTTTGGTCTGGCCAAAGTCTGTGGTACCATGTGTTACCCTTGGTTTTCTTGTGCCTGGTTTCATGTGTCATTTGTGATATTTGTCCTATCACTAGACAGTTTGTCCCCATTACTGGACATAAACTATTTTTTCCCAAGATAATAACCTTTTGAAAGTGGAGCAAATTGTGTCCAGCCACTTTGGGGTGAGAAGCATCTTCTTTTGAGGGAACAATGGCGGGAAGATTCAGCCTAAATAAGACAGTTGATGATAAAGTGATAATGGGGATTATCTCTGGGGACTACAGAATCCTGGTGCTGTGGATTTATTGAAAATAGAAAGTAAGGTAATAAATACACTTGAAATATCAGCTATTGAAACAGTTGGAAGAATCAATTACAGTAAGACCTTGGTTTGCGAGCCTAATTCATTCCAGAAACATGCTTGTGATTCAAAGCCTTGTATAGCAAAGCCAGTTTCAAGAACCATTGGCTCAGTTGTGATCATGTGACATTTGGCATTACATGCTACTTGCCTTGCAAGACATTGCTTGTTGATCAAGTAAAATTGATTAGAAATGTTTGCTCGTCTTGCAGAACATTCACAGCACAGGTTATTCGCAATCCAAGGTTTTACTGTACTACCTTCCACATGGAGACAAACTAGATTTTGCAGAAACAGATATGTCTCAAGGGGAGGCAACAGGGCAAAAGAGACCTTTGAAATTTATTTTAGGCCTTCAGTTGAGACTGAATAGCATAAAGATGAAGTGTCTTAATATGGTTTCCTCACAAAACCACATGACTATTTTTCTAGAAAAAGAGATTGAAAAGAATGTCATGGGTTACCAAACTATATATATATATATATATATATATATATATGTATGTATCTCAGAGTACCCTGGGATAAATGATTCAGTAAGAACTATAAAGAAGTCAAGGAAACCTAAATAGTTTTCAGGAAAAGGCCCCATGGACAGAGGTAAATAAACAGTCTGTGAGCCAGACTAGTTGACAACAAAAGGGAAACATAAGAAAATTGTGACTCAGAGGCCCTTGAAGATGCTTTCAGTTTAACGTTTAGCATCATTCATTCTCATTCTCCAATATCCACCCTCAGTACTTTATGGGCCCCTGGATACCCTGAAAGGACCCAAGAAATAAGGTTGAAGTTCTTGTTTGAACTCCTGCATCTTTGTCTAAAAATGTATCAGAAACTTTAATCTGATATGAATCTGATATTAATCATATGCAAAATCTCTTCCTTTACTGACTTCCCTGAATATAATTCTAATGAAGTTATTCCATTAAATTATTATTCCATTAATTGAGATATATTCCTTCACTATATTCATAGTTACATAATATTTTGTTGTTTTAGTGGTTATCCTGAAAATCCCAACATGCGTCCTTGGCTTATTAATGTCCAATATGAATAGTTGCTTTACCTCTTCCTGGACATTGTAATAAACTTAGGGCCTTTCAACTCTTTTTATCCCCCTTTTGGTTTAATTGCTACACATACAGTGTACTGTAATTTTACGCAATTTTAAACCATAGACTTTAATATTATGGTTTTATACAATCACTGTTTTGACCTATACCCACATGAACCTATTTCATTGGCCTTTATCTTGAATCTTTGAGGTTCCATTTGGAATAATTTTCTTACACCTAACGAACATTATAGTTTATATCCTTAGTGCAGACCTAGGGTAATAAATTCTTTTTTTCTCTATGTATCTTTAATTATCTTCTTTTCACCTATGAAATATGACTATGCGCTCACATGATTCTTTTTTTTTAATGTTTATTTATTTTTGAGAGAGAGAGAGAGAGAGAGAATGGCAGGGGAGGGGCAGAGAGAGGAGTCACAGAATCTGAAGCAGGCTCCAAGCTCTGAGCTGTCAGCACAGAGCCTGACACGGGGCTTGAACTCACGGACTGTGAGATCATGACCTGAGCTGAAGTCGGACGCTTAACCAACTGAGACACCCAGGCACACCAACACTCGTATGATTCTTATATATTTAACATATTTTCTCTGGGAATATAATTTTAGTATGACAATTGTCTTTTAGTAAATATATGGCTTTCATGTTTTCTTTGTCTTTTTATAGGTTAGCGATCAATTGCTCGTTTGAAGGTAAATTCTGTTCTTCTCTGACTGCCTTTCAACTTTTTTCCCCTGGTTTTGGTTTTCAGCAATTCACATGATACACATAACTCGGTTTTCACTTTGTTCACCCTCCCGAGGTTCATTAGGCTTTGTCCGTATGTCACTTGATGGCCTCTGTCAGTTCTGGAACATTGTGATCTCTTCCATGCTAAGTTACGGGTAAACTGTGATTTACAAAAAGCAAACTGTGAGGCAATAGACCATTAGGAGACATTACCTTAGCAAACTCATTAATCTTTACATACGTTTGGTTTTACATGCTTTTCCTAAAAGATGCGCTGACGATCTGCATATACACGTTTGGTGTAAAGCATGGTGTGTGGAGGAGGGGAGAGCCATGCCCTTGGGGAAGGCTTCCAGGTGTGCCTTGTCCAAAATCACTCAAAGTCGAGTTCAGCCTCAGGAGGGAAGAGTGTTGCGGTTCCGAGAGTGCCTTCCAAGAGCACCGTATAGAAACTGTCAGCGTGGGGGCGCCTGGGTGGCTCAGTCAGTTAAGCGTCGACAGGTCACGATCTCATGGTCCATGAGTTCGAGCCCCGCGTCAGGCTCTGTGCTGACAGCTCAGAGCCTGGAGCCCACTTCAGATTCTGTGTCTCCCTCTCTCTCTGACCCCCTGCCCCCGTTCATGCTCTGTCTCTCTGTCTCAAAAATAAATAAACATTAGAAAAAAAAATTAAAAAAAAATTAAAAAAGAAACTGTCAGCGTGTAGGCCACAAATTTACCACCACAGATATCGATTGAAGTCTTTATTAAAGGCAGTAACAACTTGAAGGCAGGGCAAAAGGAGACACGATGTAAAGGCAACAACCGCATATTAGAGGAGAATAAAAAATGAAGGAGACCTGTGTTCTTTAGGTTCGCTAGAGTCTACTAGGGGGAGAATCCCTTCTACGAGGCCTTTTGTCTTCAAAATTCCAAAGAATAATTAGCCTGAAAATGTCACTCCTCAGGAGCTGCTGTTATGATATTTTATTCTTGAAAGTTCTTTTTCTTATTTGTTCCTTTCTGAAAGATAACATACAGGGGAGAAAAATGTAAATCTGCTTGTTTGAGCGACTCTGCCTGTTGCCAACAAAAGTGATAGTCTTCCAACTTGCTTCAATATGATTTACTGTTCCGGGGTTAGCATCGCCTAATGATAATGCTCATGATCTCCAGAGTAAAACTATCATGGCTTACATCTTGTTTCTAATTCGTTCTTGCTACATAATCTTGGAAATTTTTCTCATCCTCTCTGGGCCTCATGAATATGACAACAGCAATGATAGCACTGTCTCATAGGATTATTGGGGCCATACATGCTTTAATATATGTAATCACTCAACTATTACTAGGAATATTAGGAGCAATCAATAAATATGAGCTATTTGTGAGCAGACTCCCTTTAGTTTGTATGTCTTATGTGATCCCCTCCACCCCTTTATTTACTAAATAATTTTTGTACATCAGTACATAGTTTGATATGCAAATATATTTAAAGTTTTAAAATCACAGAATCATCTTCAGTCCATTTTTTAATGTTTTCAGTTTGATTGAGATCTCCTCTTATAATATGTTGAGTCTGGCATGCTTGAAAGAACACAAGATATTAAAAAGTCTATTTATAGTTATCTTCTGCTTAAGAAAACATGAGAATGAATATCATGCCATACATTTCCGCCTCTTCCTTGCTATTTGTCTGGATAAGATTGGTGCTCAACGTTCCAGAACAATTTCCTTGCTGCCAAGATGGTATTTTCAGCAGAAGTAAAATACCAATTGTCTTCAGAGAAAGACCAGTTACCTTGACAAGCAAAAAATACACGCACGAAGATAACATTATCACCCATGCTCGCTGAATGGATTGTAATTTTTGCATTATTGTTTTCAATTATCCTCCTTAATTTCAAGAGTTAGCGGAGATTTTTTTTTCTGGTAAGTACGCCATAGCGATCTAACTTTGATCTGATATTTATTAATTGTGCACGTGCATCTAGATTTAAACAGCTCTACGTGATGCCAAGATTCCCATTGCAATCCGATACATACATACCTCTGCTTTGCTATATGACTTTGCAATGTGCAGTTTCGTTTTCATATGATATCAGAACCTCTTCCAGACAACGAGCTGAAATTCATAAAATTGGCAAAGGAAAATATATTTTAAGACTATTATCATTTTCAAACAGGGTCGCGAATGCACGAGAAACCTAACATGTCTTCAATACAACTTCTCCATTCATTTTTTATGGCCAGCTGAGGAATGAATTGTAAATTATCATCGGCAAGTAACTGATACTAAAGTATGGACTTTTAGGGGTGCCTGGGTGGCTCAGTTAGGTAAGCAACTGACTTGAGGTCGGCTCACGTCACGGTCTTGCAGTTCCTGAGATCGAGACTTGCGTCTGGCTGTTCGCTTATAGCGTGGAGCCTGCTTGGAATTCTCTGTTTCTGCTCCTCCCCTGCTCAGGCTTGCTCTCTCGCTCTCAAGTAGGTAACTAAACTTTTTGTTTTTAAGTATGAACTTTTACTTTTAACAGATATTTCTGAGTTAATGACTGGTGCTTTGATAATTGTAAGTTTAGACATCGGATTGATGCCATTCTAAGCACTTAGCAAACCTGGACAGTCAGGATACAATGACTAAGCAAACACCTTCGACATGGTACATATCCTGTCAATTACAAAGTACTGTCTATTCTCTCTCTCCATTGCTCTATATAGCTGTTCTCTTCTTTACCGTACAAAAATCTTTTTTTCCTATTCAGATTTTCATATTGAGCTATTATATATATATAATTATTTTATATATATATAAAAATATATATAAAAATATATAATATTATATAATATATAATATATAATATTATATATATAATATATATTATAATATAAATATAATAATATATTTTTTAATATAAATATAAATTATAATCTAATATATAATATATAATAATTATATAATATAAATATATAGAATTATTTTTATATTGAGCTATTATAATATTCCACACGGTCTCTATCTCTGCTTCAAGTATCTGACTCTTGATCTTGGCTCAGGTCATGATTTCACGGTTCTGAAATTGAGTCCCCTGTCCACCCTGACAGCGTGGAACCTGCTTGGGATTTTCTCTCCTCTCCTTCTACCCCTCCCCGCCTTTCTCTCTCTCTCTCCCTCAAAATAAATAAATAAACTTAAAAAAAAATGAGTGAATGGAATGTTCCTAGCTTAAATTCATTTTAGTCTGAATGGCTTATGGTTACTTCTAAGAGATTTTGAAAACTTCACACATATTGTAGAGAAAATCTTTCTGCATGCCTGCTTTACCAAGATTTGATCCCAGTTCAGTTACAAAATCATGAAGATTGTTGGACATAGGATTTTGACTTGGTCCAGCGCAGACTCATATCACCATGACTTTAAGTTCTCTGGACCGTATCACTCCAGCCTGAATCCCAAAAGTATTGCTGGACTCATGGGAATCAATGTAATAAATATTATTGGGTCATTCCATCATCATACCACGTAGAGTATTGAAGTTGAATATTTTTGTTGTACTAATGGTAAAGAAGAAATCATTAGCATCAGCTTTCCATTCCCTCAAACTTCTGTCTTCCATATTTGTTTCCTGAACTGGATTATTCCATATTTTAAACATATTCTCCTGTGAAGGATGCTGCTAATCACTGATTTGATGTTAGTTGAATACAGACCTACAACTTTTCTATCTTGTTTAAAATGAGAAGTCACATGATTAAGCTAAATTTTAACATATCATTGAATAAGCAAACCATGCTTAACTAAATTTTCTGCCAAGCACCTTCTTGTTTGTTTGCAAAGTTTCCCCTCCATTTCTGTCGTATGTTTATTCCTGCCTTGTTCATTTATACTAAAGCCTTAATACCCAGGAAGATCTTCCTTCTGATGGGTAATTCACAGATAAGATTAGCTATTTGACATAAGAAAACGCTTTTGCTGGTTCAACTGCTTCTCTCTTCTCTCTTATTTTTTTTTTTAATTTTTTTTTAACGTTTATTTATTTTTGAGACAGAGAGAGACACAGCATGAACGGGGGAGGGGCAGAGAGAGAGGGAGACACAGAATCGGAAGCAGGCTCCAGGCTCTGAGCCATCAGCCCAGAGCCGGATGCGGGGCTCGAACTCACGGACCGCGAGATCGTGACCTGAGCTGAAGTCGGACGCTTAACCGACCGAGCCACCCAGGCGCCCCTCTTTTCTCTCTTATTAAGGCAAAGTTTGCTAGTAGTAAAACAGAAGAAAAAGCTTGTGATTTCTAGGAGATTTCACCAATTTATTTTATTTCTTTCATTCACAAGTAAGTATT
Source organism: Panthera uncia (assembly GCF_023721935.1). Classification (NCBI taxonomy): domain Eukaryota; kingdom Metazoa; phylum Chordata; class Mammalia; order Carnivora; family Felidae; genus Panthera; species Panthera uncia. The sequence continues at coordinate 43,147,659 of NC_064809.1, forward strand.
CTATACGTAAATTATATTGGTGTTTTCATGACTTTTCCAGGGCATGGTAATCAAAATTCTATGTGTAATTGATACAAAGCACAGCTTGGTCCTCGCAATAAACTAGTCTTCGGTACTTAGTGATAATTTTAAAATAGGCTGTAACAGTACAGTCTCATACAGGAGTACCCATCAGAATCGTAGGTTATACTTTATTTTGATATTTACTACTAGGTCTACCATATACAAATACAGCTTCTTTATTTCTAGAATATAATGCTTTTTAAAAATTATTTTCTCTTTTACACAAATAATACGTGAATTTATTTATTTTACAAAAAAAAAAAAAGGGTGTATACACTGTAAAAAGTAGCACAGATTCCCTTTCGTAGTCCCTCCAATGCCACTTACTCCAGCAAAGAGAATTGCTGTAAATAGCTTTATATATATATCCTTCTGGTTGTTTTCAAATTATTTTCATGTCTAAATACTCTTTATGTTACCATCTTCCATATTAACAGGTTATTGCTCACTTTTATGGTAACAATTGTTTCCATATTAACAGATGATTATATTTCTGGCTTCTTATGTGAATTTATATATGTGTATGTATTTGTATGTATATACATATAATTCATCCTTATTTTTTTAAAGAAACTTGATAATTTGATACATCAAATGGGTATGATAGTGTTCGCTGTCCATATATTAACCCAAACCTATTGTTATTTAACATCTGTCATTTGAAGAGCCTACTATATTCCATGGATATATACCACAGATACTATCATGCATATAATTTTATTATTAGGTTGTTGTTTCTTATTTTGATATATTTATTTTTTTTACTAGTACTATAATGTTACTTAGACTTTATAGCTTTATAGACTAGTTTGACACCTGACAAGGCTAGATACATGCTTCTCTTGCCAATGTATTTCCGTATGTATTGTGTTAATCTCATACATTTTTGCTTCTATGTATAATTTATAATTAATTTATTTATCATGAAAATATACTTGCATTGGAATCACATAAATCTTAGATGAATTTAGGAGAGTATTATCATCTTCACAGTATTAGTCTTCCTACAAAGGTACATTTACTAATGCTTTTCTTTATGCTTTTTAATGAAGTGGTATAATCTCTTTCATATAAGCCATATACATTTTTAGGTGTATGGATTTATTTAATCAGAAATATTCACTAAGTACCTATAATGTGTTAACATAGTACTCAAAAGCAAAGGATAAAATGTAGAGAAAATACAGACATGAGCTCTGTTCTACTGAAGCTAACAATCTAGTGGGAAAGACAGACGTTCAATAAATAACTACACAGATATACAGGTAAGACTATGAAAGATGCTACAAATGAGTGGTATGTAAGATACTGTAATAAAGTTGGCCTAATTATAAAAGAAAATTTATTATTCTGAGATAATTGGTTACTCTTGGATTACCCCGTCCCCGCCTGCCCCCCTCACCCCAAAAAAACCAACCTGTAGCAGTAAGGGGGCTTAAGATAAAATGGAATAGTTTATGCATATCCTCTGTAATTGGAAGGATCTTCGATAAAGTTACAATTCATATCAATTTTCCCAGAGAAGTCCTGATTCATGTTTGTTGTCCCAGAATAATTATTAACAGCATCTGCTCCCATTCTTAAAATTATCCCTATCTGTATGATGATAACTTTAATCAGGAGTCATTTAGTGAACTGTGGAGCCTAGAGAGTGAGAAAGTATGTGGTACTCGCTGGGGTAGAGATCCATGGATAGAGTAAGAAAGGACTTTATAAACCAGGTTAAGGGTTTTTCAATTATATTGCACTTAAGGTTTTAAGAAGCTAACAGTAAAAATAGGATGAGTTTATAAAACGTACATTTTGAGGAGGTTACTCTGGAAATTAGAAGAAGTCATGAGTGAATGTGATTAGATCGCTTGGGGGCTAGTAATGTAGAAAGAGAGGAGGGAGAGGGAGTGAGGGAGACAGAGGTAGTTTTGGGTGAGATAGGTAGTGATGCCATTGTAGACAAGTGTGTAGTTCACTAAGTTGAGAAAATTAAGTGGCAGTGTCACTAAACATCGAGTGCTGAGAAAGGCCAACAATATTAAAGCATCTGACTTTTTCCTTGACGTTGGTAAGAATCAAGGCTGGGAAGATAGAGCCTGTTTGGAAATATAGTGTGGTAGGCTATTTTATTTATTTATTTATGTCATTAAAAAATTTTTTTTAATGTTTATTTACTTTTGAGACAGAGAGAGACACAGCATGAGCAGGGAAGGGGCAGAGAGAGAGGGAGACACAGAATGTGAAGCAGGCTCCAGGCTCTGAGCTGTCAGCACAGAGCCTGACACGGGGCTCGAACTCACGAACTGTGAGATCATGACCTGAGCCGAAGTCGGACGCTTAAAGGACTGAGCCACCCAGGTGCCCCGTGGTAGGCTATTTTAAAAAAGACACCTCAGAAGAAATGATAGAAAGAGATTTAAATAAGGACCGAGACAGTGGATGTGAACTCTTGCTGGTATACACGGTAACACTACGTTAACGTTGTATCAAGTTTCCTCATTGAAGTGTTCTTTTATTGTGATTTTTGTCAATAGATTTTCTTGTAGTATGGGGGCAAGAAAACACATCATCTGCAGATAATTTTGGTATTTAATTGGTAACATTTACATTATACCTAAATAGGTGTTTCTGCATGATTGGTCTTCTTTTGCCAGGACATCCAGAGAAATGTTGAGCAATAGTAGTTCTATGAGTCATGCTTGTCTTCCCGATTCTATTGCAAATGAGTCTAATTTCTCGTTCTGAAAAATGTTATTTGCTGAAGATCCTTATAAACCAAGTTAAATATAATTCCTTCTACTTGTAGTTATTTCTTTTTCTCCTCAATATGACAAATCTTTTGATAAATGTACAAACCCATCCCTGATTTTAACCAGAATTTGGTCACTGCGTAGTATCCTTTTAGTATAAGTTACTATGTTAGCTCTTGTATGTAGGATTTTCTTTCTATGTTTGTAAAGGGTACTGTCCTAAAATATCTTCCTGAATGTGCTATGCTTCTCTTCCTGATTTGGGTGAAAATTTTCTTTTTTGCTAGTTTACAAGCACTTTGTTTAGAAGTTAGATTAGTTACTAAGATTATTTTCAAGTTCATCCTTAGAAAATTATCAGTCAGGTATCTATTTGGAGGTACATCTTTGATTAATTTATTTACCCATAGAACATAGAATATAGTTCTAGAATGTAGTTATTTTATTCAGTTCCTCTACATTGTCTTGAGTCTTTTTATCACCATGTGTTTTTGCAGCAAATTGTACATTCAGACAAGTTTTTAAATGTTTATTATTAAAAAGTATACATTCTGCTCTATTCTGAAACAATTCACTTTGAGATTACAGTTGCTTTCGATGTAATTATGGGTTTTGAATAAATGTATTTGATAGGCATTTTGAGTTGTTGTTTTCTCTAACTTACATCTAATTTATTTTATTTCCTAATTTGATTAAAATTTTCACATTTCTGGTCTGCTAGCAGTACTGTTGTATAGATTTACTCTTTGAAAAGATACATATATAATATATATATATTTAAAAGCTATATATATATTATAATGTAATGACATTGACTTCAAAAAATGTGTAAGTTCAGCCCAATATCCTGATCATTTTGCTTTATTTTTTGATGAATACCTACACACCATCGTTTCTTTCCTATGTTAAATTCTCTTTCAAATTACTTGACCTGATGCCCTTACAGTTCATTTTTAATTGCCTTGACAGATAAAATTCTATAGCTATTTTCACTTTTTATTACATCTCACAGTTGGTGAATCTAATGTCAATAACAATATGAAGACTATAATTTAAACATTAGCAGAATGATGCTATTATTTCCCATTCTTATTAAAATACCCAGCTATCCACTGACATCTTTGATAAGATCACTTGGGCCTTTGCTATTGATAATTCAATAAATTACTGAATTGATAAAGTACTCTTACATATTAAAATATATAACATAGTAAAATACCTTCAGGAAATTCTTGCCATCAGTTTAAAGGCCTTTAAAAATTATATTCTAGTAATTTCAAACAAATTAATAAAAATGATTCTGAAACATACTTACCCTTAGCTGTCATCACCGCAGCTAATACCAGAAAAATTAAATAAATGAAGACAAATAACATTGCAACAAGGCACCATGTAGTTTCTGTCCAAAGAGAGAGAAGTAAGCTACAATGATGATCAATGGAAACAAGATTCTGTAACCAGAAAGAATTTTGGTCAGGAATATTCAATTCACTTGACTTGGACTGAAATTGAAGTTTATAAGAGCACCGCATTGTGGAAAACTATTTCCCAGCCTGAGAGGGGAACTCCCCAAATTATTTTACAGATTTTGGTACAGCGAGGAATGTATGTATGTATGTATGTATGTATTTATATTTATGTAGGAACGAGTTGTGGACTAACAAGTTGCACTATTAAAGAAGTCTTTTAAAGACTACAGAAGAGTACTTCAGAAATCTTACTAGGGATTTTATTCATCACCCCACCCCAATTTTATTTTTTATATTTATTTATATTTTATATTTTAAATTTATTTTTGCCCCAATGTAAGTCTTGAACTTATGATCCGAGATCAAGACATGAGCTGAGATCAAGAGTCTGGCACTTAACCGAGTGAGAAATCCAGGCCCCTCCCTACCCAAAGTTTTTAAAAAATGAGTTCTTTCCCTTTGTAGTAGAACGAGGTTAAGAATAAAACTCCTACGTTAGCTGTTGGCCTGGACGGAGATATCTCACAAGCTCTATTTTGTTTATAGAAATACTATAAAAGGGACACTGCAAGAAAATCAGGAAGATATATATTCTATGGCTATGGTACATCATTCTAAGCCTTTGTGGTCATCATCGGTTCATTATTGTTTGGTCTTAATGTAACACTTCTGGTCACTAGGACCATTTAAAAGGTGTTGATGTGAGAGATGAATTCTGATTCAGAGGTTTTTCCAGGATGATTTGTTTTATGATTGATTCATTAAAATATTCAAGCAAAAAGGAAAATCTAGAATTTTAAATGGTTTTTTTTTTTTTTGGTTTTGTTTTTACCATTTGTCTTCAAATTCCTGGTTGTTTTTCTCTTCTCAACATTTGAAGGTCTATAAGCTTTGACATCTGAGTAAGTTACACTTTGGTCACAAAACCCTAGAAAATATGCAAGAAAAATGCATAAAGACTGTTTGTATGTAAACATATAGCTGAAAATATGCCAAAAATTATTAACAAAATTTGCCCTGTTTTATGCTTAGGAGAAAGTTTTAAAATTGGCTTAATCATGTAACTGCTTTGTGAGCTATGACAAGTTCTTTTTCCTTTGTTATGTCTTAGTTTCTTTATAAAATAAGGCTAACAGCAGTATTCATTCACAGGTATATTGCAGAGATTAAGTTAGTGTATATAAAGTCAACAGCATAGTGTCTGGAACAATAATCATTTAATAGGTCTTATTGTAGAAGTCGTAATAGTAAGAATACAATGGGCAATAGCATCAGGAGTAACACTGGTTGCAGAAGCTATGGTAGAAATATAAAACTTAATTGAAATGTCTATCTTGCCCCTTCCTATACTTGCGTTTAATCTTAATGAAAAGAGCATGAAAAAAAACTCATCTAATTCTCATTAAGGAGATGAATTCTCTTAGCAGTATATTGTATGTACTCCTTCAGTGCACCAGCCGCCAAGTCAGTAACATTTTTCTACCTCTCACCCCCTAGCAAATATTGACTTACTAAATGATGATTGTCTGAAATTTAAATCATCTCCAATTAGAAAATCTGAAGTTGATTCATATAGAGAAAGATTTTCAACTCTTCATCTGAAAGTCTCTGGCTAGGAACTTTGTTGTTTATAGTATTACTTTCTCATTAAATAAAGGGATTACTTAGCAATAACAGCCGTATCTGATTTTACCTGTATTTATTTCATCAAAGTCCAGTGGCCAAGGATGATCTTCATCAAGACAGGGGCTGGATTGTGCCGATGTCTCTGGTTCCATAGTTTAGGTTAGATTGCATGGGTCAGATGATGAGCAGAGGGTGAGAATGAGACAGAATCCAGAAAACAGATCTCTTAATATTGCATCATCAAACAGGATGTTTACTCAAAGCTTGATATGTAAACTACTTTCTCCACTTAAGAAAATAAAGGCAGTGTAGTCCAGTCCCCATGGATTAAATTTGTTATTCTTCTATGCATAATGAAGTACTTCCTTGTAATTTTATTCTTTTAAATTATTTTATTATTATTTGTATTGTGAAGCACTTCTTTATTCCCAAAGATAACGTTTAAAGTTCTATCAACCATAATAATTTCTTCTCTGCCTTATTTTTCAAAAACAATGGATAAACAATAAAGACTAAAACATTTATGTGAGTAAGTGATATATTGTATTTGAATACAATTGTAACAGACGCTGATTTTTAGAAATACCTTTTTTATAGTTATAAGTATCCATGCTCATTGTAAATAATTGAAAAAGATATTAGAACATATCCTCTAGAAAATGAAAATGAGGGACGCCTGGACTGGCTCAGTGGGTTGAGTGTCTGACTTTGGCCTCAGGTCATGATCTCATGGTTCGTGAGTTTGAGACCAGCCTGGGGCTCTGCACTGAACAGTGTGGAGCCTGCCTGGAGTTTTCCCTCTCCACTCTCTCTGCCCCTCCCCCACTCATGTTTGCTCTCTCTCTCTCTCTCAAAACAAATAAATAAACATTAAAAAAATGCTTAAGAAATTTAAAAAAACAAAATAATACACAACCTTGTTTCCTCAATATAACTACTGTTAACATAATTATTCATAGCTCTCTAATTTTTCAAGTGACCAACGTAGGTTTGTTTAAAAAAGTAAAAGGAATAATTTGACTATCAATAAATTAAATAATTAAATAAATTATAATGTATTTTTACAGTAAAGCTTGTAGTCGTTAAATATAAATGAGAGAATTCTGCACTAACTGATATGGACAATATTCCATAATATAGTAAGTGGGGAAGAGGCACAAAATATTTCATAATATGATTTTATATTATATTTTATAGAAAATAAATGTTATGCATGTGTTTCTAATACAATAATAAGTGCTTAACCTGGTAATTTAAGATTGTAATGTAATAATATTTAAGTGACTAACTTGGTAGATTTTTGGTTTACATATGTGGTTTTCCATTTTTGTGTTACTGTTGAACATGTTTTATTTTGGTCTTTGGAAAAAAAACATAGTGTGCATACGTGAAATTTTATTTTCAGCTAATGTATGTTCTGATATATTCATACCACAGTAACCACAAGGTCCTTGCCCTCATCTATGATAAATAGATCTAAACTTCATAGCTAAAGCATATAATTTGGGAGACCATAGATTGTTCTTGGGTCTTACATTGTTTTGGAAGAGTATAAAGATAATGATCAGTTTCAGACATTGATAATCTGAGTATGCATGCGTTAAGTTCTAGAGTAAATGCTGACAGGATGGAAAAAATAACTTCAGAAATTAGGGAATAAAACATGGATTGAGAAAAATGAGTAAACACAAAATAAGCTAGAAGGGAAGGGGGGAAGCCCAGGAATAAATAGGACAAGTAGAAAGCACAAAATTATGATACTGATAAAAATAAAATATATCATCAATAAATGTGAATGTTCTAGATGCTCCAGTAAAAAGATAAAGATTATCACATGGCTTTAAAAAAACAAAACAAAACACTGGGGGCGCCTGGGTGGCTCAGTAGGTTGAGCTTCGGACTTTGGCTCAGGTCATGATCTCCCTGCTGGAGACTTTAAGCCCCATGCTGACTGTGCTGTCTGTGTTGACGGCTCAGAGCCTGGAGCCTGCTTCAGATTCTGTGTCCCCCTCTGTCTCTGCCCCTCCCCTGCTCACACACTCTCTCCCTCTCAAAAATAAATAAACACTGACAAATAAATAAATAAATAAATAAATAAATAAGTGTTATTTATAAAAGCCCCATTTAATAGATAAAGATGAAACGGTTGAAAATTAAAGATGAAAAAAATGTATGATGCCTGCAATTGAATTAAAGGAATTATAGATCTTAATATCTGATGAAATACACTTTACATGGATTTTGGCAAAGATTGGATAGGACGACAAAGCAGAATCAATAAAAGCAAAAGGAAATAAGTGGGATTACATCAAACCATAAAGATTCTGCACAGCAAAAGAAATAATCCCCAAAATGAAAAAAGAACCTATCGAATGGGAGAAAATATTAACAAAACATATCTTCATTAGGGGTGACTACCCAAAATATATAAGGAACTCATAGAACTCAATAGCAAACAGACCCAAATAATTCAATTAAATAATGGACAAAGGACTTGAATGAACATTTTCCTCCCCCCCAAAATATTCAAATGGACAATAGGCAAGTGAAAAAGTGATCCCCATTATGCATTATTAGGGAAAGGCAAATCAAAACCACAAGATATCACCTCACACCTATAAGAATGGCTATAATCAAAACCATAAGCCATAAGAAATGCTGATGAGAATTAAGAATGTAGAGAAAACAAAGCTCTTCTGCATTGCTGTTGGTAGTGTAAATTGGTAGAGTCACTATGGAAAACAGTATGGAAGCTCTTCAAAAAATTAAAAAGAACTGCCATATCATCCAGCAATTTTTCTTCTGGGTATCTCTCTAACGGGAATGAAATCACTGTACTAAAGAGATATCTTCCCGTTCATTGCAGCCTTATTTACAAAAACTAAGACACAGAACAACAACATCCATCAATAAGTAAAATGTGGCATATATCTGTAATCTAATACTGTTCAGCTACTTGAAAGAAGAAAATCTCACCAACTGAGATAACATGAACGGAACTGGAGGGGTTATGCTGATTGAAATGAGTCAAAGAGTGTAAGGCAAATACTGTGTGATCTCACTTATATGTGAAATCTAACAAACCAACCAACCAACACCACAAAAAGCAGATTCGTGAAAACAGAGATCAGGTTTGCTGTTGCCAAAAGTGAGGTTCTGTGAGTAGGATCATGGGTAAAGTGGTCAAAATATATAAACTTCCAGTTATAAGACAAATTCTGGGGATATAATGCATAGTATTATGACTATAGTTAACAGTGCTGTATTATATATTTGTAAGTTGCTGGAGAGTAGATCTTAAAAGTTCTCATTCTAAGAAAAAAAAATTGTAACTGTGTGAAGTGATTGATGTTGGCTGAACTTACTGTAGTCACTTCATAATATATATACAACAAATTACTATGATTATTATGTTGTAAATCTTAAACTTATATGATGTTATATACAAATTATATCTCATAAACCGAAAAAAAAAAAAAAAGAAAGAAAGAAAGAAAGAAAAAGAAACACACAAGAGAAAGTCTTGGCCTGCTGATCCTTTTGACCAGAGAAGTGCTGAAGCCTGGCTTCAGGGAAACTATTTCAAAAAGGAAATTTTCTGGGGCACGTGGGAGTCCAACTGCGGCTCAGGTCATGATCTCGTGCTTTGCGGGTTCAAGCCCCGGTCGGGCTCTGTGCTGACGGCTCAGAGCCTGGAGCCTGCTTCAGATTCTGTGTCTCCCTCTCTCTCTGCCCCTCCTCTGCTCATTCTCTGTCTCTCAAAAATAAATAAACTTTTTTTTTTTTTAAAGGATGTTTTCTTTTTGGTGATCTGGGGGAAGCTGATTTAGTTTAAGTTCACTCTTATCCTAAGACCATAGTTATAGTTGCCAGATTTAGCAAACAAATGCCCGTTTCAAAACAGTGAAGACCCTTAATTCCCATCGACTAGATTCCTAAATATGATTTCTTACTAAATTCACTAATTTGATCCCCTTCCAAAAGCCACAGTATATTAAAACATCATTTTTCCTGACAACCAACTAAAGGTTCAGAGAATTAGTTAACCTCCATGGCAATAGCAGACAATAAATAGATCAGGTACATGGAATCCAAAGCAGAGCTAGAATTGTGCTTTTAATTGAAAAAATAAGGGCGGCTGGGTGGTTCAGTCGGTTGAGCGTCTGACTTTGGCTCAGGTCATGATCTCACAGTTCAGTGAGTTCGAGCCTCACATCGGGCTCTGTGCTGACAGCTCGGAGCCTGGAGCCTGCTTTGGATTCTGTGTCTCCCTCTCTCTCTGCCCCTAACCCACTCGCATTCTGTCTCTGTCTCTCTCAAAAATAAATAAACATTAAAAAACATTTTTTTAAAGAAAAAAATATTTTTTGATATAATGTTACTTTGACAACTTCAGTATAATGTAAATCATGAGTTTGCCAAAAATCTCAAAGCTATCATTGATGTGACTATTGGTTATTTTTAAAATATGTTTTCACTAAAGGTAGCAGGCTGAGAAGAAACAGACATGAAGCATTTTTCACAAGCTAAGCATAATTCTTTAAAAAAATTTTTTTTTTAAATTTTTTGAGAGACAGAGACAGAGTGTGAGTGGGGCAAGGGCAGAGAGAGAGTGAGACACAGAATCCAAAGCAGGTTTCAGGCTCTGAGCTGTCAGCACAGAGCCCAATGTGGGGCTTGAACCAATGAACCATGAGATCATGACCTGAGGCTTGAACAAATGAACCATGAGATCATGACCTGAGGCTTGAACCAATGAACCATGAGATCATGACCTGAGGAGAAGTCGGTCACTTAACCGATTGAGCCACCTAGACGCCTCCTAAGAATAATTCTTGATCCAGAATTTGTTTAACAAAAACCATGTCTTCTGATTGCAAGGTGTTACCTAGTCAACTCTCCAGCACTAACGTTAGTTTGCATTTTTCAAGAGGCTGAGGTACATTTCTTAATTACAATTTTTGCAATTGTTCTGTATTGTACAAATTACAATATTTTGTAATATACAATGAATTTTGATAACCACTCTGAAGTATGTATCATTTGTAGCTTCTAAAGAAAGAGACTTAAAGATTTTTTTAAATGATAAACTAGATTTAAAAGGATTGGATTTAAATTGAGAATCTAATGTAGATAAACAAATATATCGGAATTGTTAAAATGATCTTTTACAGTTATACTTAGAGTGGAATATTGTCTGTTAATGTCTGACTCATTTGCTTTTATCAGAACCCAACAGAACTTCTGGGGAAGACAGCAGAGTGGGAGGACCCTAAGCTCACATGTAGAGAAGGGGCCACATCAAAGAGGGTGGGAAGGATGGGGACCAGGCGAGAAGCTAAATGAGCTCATGGGCATAGAGAAGGAAGAAAAACAGATCCGCACACTGGGGAGTCTGCGTGGGCAAAACACTCTCTCTAGTGTTTGGCTCTGAAAACCAGAGCTGAATTCCACGAGTTCTTACAACAGACGGGACTTAGAGCCTGGAACTTTAAAAACCAGCAAGTTTTGCTCTGGGAGAGCCCAAAAGGGGACAGGAAAGTGAATCTTCACCCTTAGAGCGTAACAGCCAGCAGAGAAAGAGCATAAAAGCCCGGGGATATGGGAGGGACAGATATGTACAATCACAGAGCATGTCCCAGAGGGAAAGATTTTGCTGGGAGACTTTTCCGGGAACAAAGGAGCTGGTAAGTGCCATTTCCTTCCCCTGCTCCCCAGCGTATACCCACAGCCACCTGCGGGGAACCACCAGGGCGCTGAACCCTCTACCTAACTTGCTTGCACCCAAACCCCCCCCCCAGGCAAAAAAGTTTGCTGTGTGGTTGGTTATGTGAATCCCCTCCCTCAGAAGATCTCAGATCTTGCCAACACCTCCTCTCCCACCAAGTGCTTTGCGAGGCCTTGTCTTGGCACTGAGGGTGGCTGGTTCCCTCCTGCAGAGGATGTGTGCACCTTGTTAAAACTGGGCTTGATCTGCACTGTGTTGCTAACTGCTTTGTTGAGTGACCCCGCCAGCTTGGCATTGAAATTGGAGGCACATTCCTTCTGTCAAAGGAGTAGCACCAACTTGTTAAAAGTGCGTACTGCCCACTACTTTTAAAATTTTGGTTTTTTTTAACGTTTATTTATTTTTGAGACAGAGAGAGACAGTGCATGAACAGGGGAGGGGCAGAGAGAGAGGGAGACACAGAATCTGAAACAGGCTCCAGGCTCTGAGCTGTCAGCACAGAGCCCGACGTGGGCTCAAACTCAGGGACCGCGTGAGATCATGACCTGAGCCGAAGTTGGACGCTTAACCGACCAAGCCACCGAGGTGCCCCTGCCCACTACTTTTAAGAGCAAACAGACGTAGCTGACTTTCCTAGCACACAGAAACAAACACAGAGAGTCAGAGAGAGAGAGAGAGAGACAGAGAGAACTGAAATAAAATGAGACTTGAAAGAGGAGAAACAACAATCAACATCACAGAAATACAAAGGCTTGTAAGAACATATGAAAAACCATATGCCAACAAACTGAGCAACGTAAAAGGAATGGATAACTTCCTAGAAACCTACCAAAACAGAAACAGGAAAAAATAGAGAACTTGAACAGACTTATTGCCAGCAACGAAACTGAGTCAGTAATGAAAAAAAACTGCCAACAAACAAAATTCCAGAAACAAATGACTTTACAGGTAAATCCTAGCAAACATTTAAAGAAGACTTACTACCTATTCTTCTCAAACTTTTCCAAAAAATAGAAGAGGAAAGAAAAGTTCTAAATTCGTTCTATGAAATCAACATCACCCTGATGCCAAAACCAGATGAGGACCCCACAAGAAAAAAAGACTACAGGCCAATATCTCTGATGAGCATAGATGCAAAAATCCGCAACAAAATTTTAGAAAACTGAATCCCACAATACATTTAAAAAATCATTTAGCACGATCAAGTGGGATTTCTTCCTGGGGTGCAAGGTGGTTCAATATTTGCAAATCAACCAATGTGATGCATCACATCAATAACATAAAGTATGAAAACCATGGGATCATTTCAATACATGCAGAAAAAGCATTTGACAAAGAACAGCATCCATTCATGATGTAAATCCCTCAACAAAGTGGGTCTAGAGGAAATATACCTCAATATAATAAAGACCTTTTATGAAAAATGCACAGGGAACATCATACTCAACAAGAAAAAAAGGGGGGCTTTTCCCCTAAGGTCAGGAATGAGACAAGGATGTTTACTCTCACCACTTTTATTCAAGATAGTATTGGAAGTCATAGCCACAGCAATCAGACAACAAAAAGAAATAAAAGGTCTCCAAACTGGTAAGAAAGAAGTAAAACTTTCACTATTTGCAGATGACATACTACACACAGAGAACTCTAGAAGCACGTGGGTAGCCGAGTTGGTTGTGCATCTGATTCTTGATTTCTGCTCAGGTCATGATCCCAGGGTCGTGAGATTGAGCCGTGCATTGGGCTCCATTCTCAGTGTGGAGCCTGCTTGAGATTCTCTCTCTCCCTCTGCCCTTCTCCCCTACTCACATGCACTCTATCTCTTTCTAAAAACAAACAAACAAACAAACAAACAAAAAACACCATAAAAATCCTGAAAGAGGACACTGGTAGTAGTTTCTTTGACATCGGCTGTAGCAACAGCTTTTCAGATATGTCTCTCGACGCAAGGGAAAAAAAGCAGAAATAAACTATTGGGACTACATCTAAGTAAAAATTTCCTGCACAGCAAAAGAAACAACAAACCTAAAACACAGTCTACTGAATGGGAGAAGATATATGCAAATGGCATCTCTGATAAAGGGTTCTTGTCCCAAATATGCAAAGAACTTCTAAACCTCAACACCCAAAACACAAATAATCTGATTAAAAGACAGGCAGAGACATGAACAGACATTTCTCCAAGGAAGACAGATGGGCAACAGAGGCATGAAAAATCCTAAACATCACTCATCATCAGGGAAATGCAGATCAAAACCACAATGAGATATCACCTCACACTTGCCAGAATGGCTAAAATAAAAATAAGTAAATAAACAAAAAAATAACAAATAAAAAAATCCCCCCAAAACAAGAAGAAACAGGTGTTGGTGAGGAAGTGGAGAACAAGGAAGCCTCTTGCACTGTTGGTGGGAATGCAAACTGGTGCAGCCACTCTGGAAAACAGTATGGAGATTCCTTAAAAAATTAAAAATAGAACTGCCCTAGGATCCAGTAATTACACTACTGGGTGTTTACTCAAGGAAGCCAAAAACACTAATATGAGAGGATATAGGCACCCCTATGTTTATAGCAGCACGATCAACAATAACCAAACTATGGAAAGAGCCCAAGTATCCATCATTAGATGAATGGATAACTAACAGGTGACCTTCACATATAATGACTATATATATATATATATATATATATATATATAATGGACTATTCTTTAGCCATAAAAAAGAATGAAAAGAATGAAATATTGCCATTTGCAATATAAAGAGGATGTGGTTTATACATAAAATAGAATATTATTCAGCCATAGGAAAGAGTAAAATCTTGCCATTTGCAGCAACGTGAATGGGTCTAGAGAGTATAACGCTAAGCGAAATAAACCAGTCAGAGGAAGACAAACACCAAAACTAAAAGCAAATAAGAAGACAAATTAAAGGGGACAGCGCCTACAGGCATTCAGAATGGTCCAGCGTTTGACATACCGTAGGAGGTTGTCTGACTATACAGCCTCTAACAAAACTAGGCTGTCCCAAACCCCTGGGAATAGAGTCATTTACCTTTATACCAAGAAGGTTGGGAAAACACAAAATCCACCTGTGGCGTGTGCCAAGGCTGACTTTGAAGATTTTGTGCTGTGGGACCTACAGTTCTTATGGGGTGGTCTAGAATGAAAAAAACATGTCGGGACACCTGGGTGGCTCAGTTGCTTAAGCATCTGACTCTTGGTTTTGGCTCAGGCCATGATCTCATGGTTTGTGGGTTTGAGCCCCATGTTGGGCTCTGTGCTGACAGCCTGAGAGCATAGAGCCTTCTCGGGATTCTCTGTCTCTCCCCCTCTCTCTCTGCCCCTCCCCGCTCACGCTTTCCCTCTCTCTCAAAAACCAAAACCAAGACCAAAAAACAAAGAAACAAACAAACAAACAAACAAAAAACAGCAAAAAGAAACATGTCAGCATGGCCTTGGATGATTCCATATGTGCTGTGCTAAAAGTGTTCATGACAGGATCAAGTGGGCTTTGCTTTTGGAGGAGCAGAAAAATCATTGTGACAGTGTTGAAGGCACAAGCACAGAATCAGTAAGCTAAGTAAAAAGAAAAAAAATTAAAAAATATGTAAGTAAAATAATACAAAACCTCACATATCTATGCATAACCGCAGCACTTACTAATCATTATGGATTCCTGTATGTATGAAAAACTTAAATATTCAAAGATGCGATTACACCAGATCTTAGAAAGGCTAGAGCCTAGAGGCAGCTGGTGGAGTTTGGCAGGATTCCCAGTGGGAAAGCAAGGTTAACAAGATCTTGGAGGTGGGGACATTGGGGCCAATTCAATATACTGTTTTTGTCGCTTCTCCTTGTGAAGGTGTAGTGGGAATTGATGTATTTTATGCTTATACTTCTCCATCCCATCACTGCCAGAAGGATTCCTTTGAGTGGAAGAGACCGCTGTAGAGATGTCCTAGAGGGACAGACTCCCTGGCACCTAGCGTATGCATCAGTGAGTATGGGGGCGAGGTATAAATCAAGATTTATAAGGAATGTCTTTACCCATCAACATCCAAAGCATCCACCACATAGATGATGCTCTTGTGGTGTGAAGTCAGAAGACTGGGCATAAAGAGTCCTGGCTACAGTGTTCTCATACCTCTGCCAGCGTTGGGGGAGTGAAAGGGGTACCGATAAACCCCCAGAAAATTCAAAAATTGGCTCAGCAAAGTTTCTTGGGGCAACGTGGGTTGGTTCACAATACTTAATTTGTCTAGAAGTCAAAGAAACGCTGCCGTCTCTTCATCTCTGCTTCCCCCTCCAATAACAAGGCCCGACATCTTACTGGGTTGGAGAAAGTATTGGGCATTCTACTTGATGGGTTACCCTGCATCTCAACGTGCTTTGAGTGCTTGCCAGAAGCAATCCAGCCAGGTGTAGGATGCTGCCTTCGTGGCCTCATGACCTTAATGTAGAAGAACAACTTTCTACAACCGATGGTTTTGCTGAACGGAACCTTTTAGCAAAAGGAGGAAGCCTCCATCTGAAGGTGTCCTTTGTGAATGTAGAGTGATAGTCTCCCTAGCATAGCTACCCTTTGCATTCCTTTGGAAAAACAGCTATTAATTTGCTTCAAATAAATTTTTCTCATGGAAATTGAACATTTGATTCATGGGGTCTTGTGACTCCTTGGCTTGACAGTCCTATTTTGGGGTGACTCAACACTAGCAGTGTGAGAAGAGCAAAACAAGCCTTCCTTCTCAAATGGAAATGTTATATTCAAGAACACAGATAGCCTGGTTCCAGCAGTGTCTTCTTTTTATTCGTTTCTTTTTTTCTTTTCTTTTCTTTTCTTTTCTTTTCTTTTCTTTTCTTTTCTTTCCTTTTCTTTCCTTTTCTTTTCTTTTCTTTTCTTTCCTTTTCTTTCCTTCTCTTTTCTTTTCTTTCCTTTTCTTTCCTTTCCTTTTCTTTCATTTCCTTTTCTTCTT
This sequence comes from Panthera uncia, assembly GCF_023721935.1. NCBI lineage: Eukaryota > Metazoa > Chordata > Mammalia > Carnivora > Felidae > Panthera > Panthera uncia. The sequence goes on from NC_064809.1 coordinate 43,164,257, forward strand.
TTCTTCTTTCCTTTCCTTTCCTTTCCTTTCCTTTTCTTTCCTTTTCTTCTTTTCTTTTCTTTCCTTTTCTTCTTTTCTTTTCTTTTCTTTTCTTTCTTTTCTTCTTTTCTTTTCTTTCCTTCTCTTCTTTTCTTTTCTTTCCTTTTCTTTCCTTTCCTTTTCTTCTTTTCTTCTTTCCTTTCCTTTCCTTTCCTTTCCTTTTCTTTCCTTTTCTTTTCTTTCCTTTTCTTTTCTTTCCTTTTCTTTTCTTTCCTTCTCTTCTTTTCTTTTCTTTCCTTTTCTTCTTTCCTTTCCTTTTCTTTTCTTTTCTTTCTTCTTTTCTTTCTTCTTTTCTTTTCTTTCCTTTTCTTTCCTTTTTTCCTTTCCTTTCCTTTCCTTTCCTTTCCTTTCCTTTCCTTCTCTCTTCTCTTCTCGTCTCTTCTTTTCTTTTTTAATGTTTATTTCAAGAGATAGAAAGGCAGAGCGTGAGTGGGGGAGGGGCAGAGAGAGACAGAGACACAGAATCCAAAGCCGGCTCCAGGCTCCCAGCTGTCATCACAGAGCCCCCCGCGGGGCTTCAAACCACGAACCGGGAGATCATGACCTGAGCCGAAGTCCCACGCTCAACTGACTGAGCCACCCAGGCGCCCCAGTGTTTTCTCTTTAATTGAAAAAGTTACACCTAGCCTTTTGGTGGAAAATTTATCCCCAACTTCACCACCTGAAGACAAGCAATGAACTCAGTGTGTCTCTTGAGTCACACTCAAGAGGGTCCCCAAACACTAGATCTCGCTCACTGATGCCTTAGCTATTTGAAATCTGATACTGACGTGCCTATATTGACATGGTGTGGTCTACACAGAACTGAAAGCTGACATGGTCATTACACTCAATGACATGGTCGTTACACTCAGTTGGCAGAATTCAAAGTCATTCTCTTTGTACTAGCTACTATTCCTCTGGACAAATTTTATTTTGTTTTCTATTGACTCATGGATGGATTGTTGTCAGTGGCCTATATGTATGGTCTAAATTTGTAAACATACCCCTGGGGGACCCTTAAGTCATTCCTCCTTTCGGGCCATAAACTAGAAAGAATCTACAGCCACTGATTTAATTGTCTGGGTCTCTCATGCAGATGCACATATTTTCTGATAAGAATGATCAAAATCAAGCTGTTGATTAAATCTGTGCTGATTGCTGCCATTGCTGCCTCGATCCATCTTCATACTGGAGACAACGTAGGGACATCACAGACCGGTGCAGAGTGTAGGACTCTGTTTCCGAGGCAGGGACAACTCTTGCTATGCCAGACTGGTAACCCGTGGGGCGAAATCGATCCTATTGCTTTCTGTTGGAGGACAAGGCAACACAAAGGGCATTGCCCCACCCACTCCTGGGATATTAACTTACTTCAGGTATCTGACCTCCAGGTGGACTTACCAGTAGTACCTCGTTGCTGTCATCACTTTTCTAGACAACAGTGTTACTGTTGCAGCCTGATTGGCCAACTCTGGCCACACCGTTTAGGGCCTAAAATTTGAAAATAATCTGTGTCAAGGTTTTAGCTTTCCAGACGATTTGTGATTTGACCACGGTGCACACTTGATCGTAAAGTCATTCAGAATGACTACTATTTGAAGTATTTGATGGATCTCTGTGCTATCTACCTTCCACAGGTATCCTGTACCATTAAACGTTGGTACGTCCTCCTCAAACATACACAAAGGAAATGCCTGAGTCTATCTTTCTCACCTCCTCTTGGTCCACATGATAGGCATTTAAGAACAATGCCTGAAATGGTGATGCTTTAATTCCTCTTTATTTTCTGACATTGTTGCTTCTCTTGTGCATCCCATTCAGGCTGTGTTTCATTCAGGACAACCGTGGGTTTATAAGCTCTCAGTACTATTGGCAAAGCAAGTCCTTGGTTTTAAATTATGTTTTTCCTAAAACTGCCATTGTTACTGATTGCTAAAAATGAATCGCTTCTTTCAACATATTAAACAAACCATGGCTAGTTTACTTATTATTTCAGAAATTATTTTTATCACCGTCTAGCTTAGCTTCCTGTTTCTCTAATATGAAAGCCTGAATTCATTTTCTGAAAACTTTCTCATCCGTCACAATTTATTTTCTTTTAGAAAGTTCAAGATAAAAGATAGGGCTTTATATAAATTGAGAGTATGACGGGTTCTTACATGCATTTTCTCGCTTGCTATTTCTGTTTCCAAACTATGTTACCTAAATAGCCCCAAGTGAGAAGAGATTTCCAAGAAATACACATTTGGACCATGACTCTGACATTTACATAGTCGTATGTAGGATTTGCATCATAGATTTCTCTCATCTTCATGTCACATCTCATTCTCGTTATATCAAAGATTTTTCTAGCCTCATGTTATTTCACTTTGGTGTCTCTTCATTCCTCCCTCCAGTCTCTTTCAGAGAAAAATCATGCCATGATTCTGAGGCTAATGTTGTTAGATGTGATGATGCGCGTCTCACTCATAATGATGCTAACGTGAGGGGTGCCTGGGTGGCTCAGTCAGTTAAGCGTCCGGCTTCGGCTCAGGTCATGATCTCACAGTTTGTGAGTTCGAGTCCCGCGTCGGGCTCTGTGCTGATGAGCCTGGAGCCTGTTTAGGATTCTGTGTCTCCCTCTCTCTCTGTCCCTCCCCCACTCGCTCTCTCTCTCTCTGAAAAATAAATAAACATTAAAAAAAACTTTAAAAAAATGATGCTAACATGACAGTTACAGTGGTAGTGATCCCCACATCGAAACTTGTAACTCCCAGTCTTGATTTCCTTCTCTTCCTTGAAGCTCAATCTACTGCTTCTTGGCTAGTTACACAGGTTTTACACAGAATCTTATTTGTCAACAGAAATTTTATTCTTCTTCCCCATAATCTCCCTTAAGATCCCCAAGAGTCATTACAAAAACACCAACTGTGGTTTAGGTGCTAAATATCCAAGAGTCATTACAAAAACATCAGCCGTGGTTTAGGTGCTAAATACCCTGTCAAGTGCTAGCAACACTGTGGTTGGAAATGTTTCGTACGCAGGAGTGGACAGTGAGTAAATGTGTCATCAACGGCTTTAGTGTTTACAGCATATTGACCAGATGCATGGTGCATAAACTAAAAATACCCGCTGGGTTAAACGCTAAAGAGGATCGCGTATGCTTTCTGAAGAAAACAAACACCACATATGCCATATCAGAAGACAGATTGTTTATTTATGTAGTAATTATATGGAAAATGTTTTTTAGCCGCCAATATTCTAGAAAACTACCACAGAGCACTTTATCAGGACTCAGTTTTGCTTCCTCAATGAATACAATACATAGATTCTTTACCTATGCATATCCTAGGCAATACTGCGTAGGCATCAGATAATGATCACATGGGGCTTTACTTTTGAGGGTCAGAGGGATGCCAGGAGTTCACAAGAACCGATGTCAGCCATTAACCAGGACCTGAGTAGCCAAGGAGGCAACTGAAGAATTAAATAATTTGTCTACTATCTCCTCTCACCTTCGGATCTTCTGCCAATGTCTCCAGTGACTGAAACTGGCCAGAAGCCAGGGCAAGGATGCCCGAGTGATGCAGTTGTTAGGGTTCAGCTCCTAGGAACATAGAATGCAGCAAAAAACAAAAACAAAAGCAAATACAGCCCCCGCCCCCCCCCAAAAAAAAAACCCATGGAGAATGGATGTGGGTGTGAGGTTTTGAATAAAAGATATTAGCATCATGTCACTGAAGTAGCTTATGTGACATAGAGTAGCCTATGTTTCCGATCCATTGAGGACACGGGGCATGTCTGCAATACTGGGACCCCCATAAAACTCTTTTGGATGTCTAGCCGTGTCTTCAGTTGCAGGGAAGAGTCAGAACGGGACCACAACGCAGTGGAGGCTAATGGCCCATGTCATAGGAGCCGCAAGTACAGGGCTTCATGGGGGTTTCTTTGGGAACTCCCTGAGACTGCGCTAGAGACGAAGAGAGAAGTCAGATACACCATTTATTCTGTGCTGATTTTCCGGTCGGAGTTTAGTGGAAGCTGTAAGGAGAGAAATTTTAAATTCACATTCTATTCCATAATTTTTTTATTAAATTTTTTTTGAGTTTGTTTATTTTTGAGAGAGAGAGAAAGAGAGAGAAAGAGATAACAAGTGGAGGAGGAGAAGCAGGGAGAGAGGGAGAGAGCAAATCCCAAGCAGGCTCCGCGCTGTCAGGGCAAAGCCCTATGCGGGGCTCGAACTCACGAACCGTGAGATCTTGACCTGAGCTAAGATCAAGAGTCAGACGCTTCACCAACTGACCCACCCAGGCGCCCCTCCGTAATTGTGTTATTGTACAGAAATGAAAATTTGAATTGCTGAAATAGCATGTTCTGGTGACTGACGATAGCTGCAAGATGCAATTAGCTGAGAATTTCTCACATTATTGGAGATGCTAAAGGAGCAGGTAAAGAACAAAACTACATATCAAGTTTAAAGGAAATTGAGAGCAACTTTGATCCTAAATTTACACAGGCAGTATCTGAATTATTTTACTTATTTTGCTTGTATGAACAGGATTTTGGAACCCTGAGTGACACTGGTTAGCACATAAATATAGGCCTTTTTAGCTATAAAAATATTACTAATCTAGGGGTGCCTGGGTGGCTCAGTCAGTTAAGCGTCTGACTTTGGCTCGGGTCATGATCTTTATGTTTGTGAGTTTGAGCCTGCGTCAGGCTCTGTGCTGACAGCTCAGAGCCTGGAGCTTGCTTCAGATTCTGTATCTCCCTCTCTCTCTCTCTGTCCCTCCCCTGCTCATGCTCTGTCTGTCAGTCTCTCTCTCTCTCCAGAATAAATAGACATTAAACAATTTTTAAAAATATTAACAGTCTATAATCTCTTATGATTCTAATCTTCCCACGTTCCTGTCAATTCGAGAATCAACTCCTCTGATGGTTTTATGTCCCCATTTTGTTTATTCCGCTTATTAAAATCAAACTATTTGCTCTAACGTTGTCTATAGTCTTGATAAATGTCAGTATTACATAATCAAGGAACTACCTGTCTCTAAAGTGTCTACAGAGGTAGAGACATTCAATAAAAATACACTTAACATAAAATTTACCTCTAAGAACGCACTTAAAACAGTGAGTGGCGTTCGATTTTCAATTTCAGTTGTTGGTCCAGTGAAGGAACTTTGGCTAATTTAGCTGCTGCAAGAATATTGTAGATCATATGGAATGATGTAGGCACAAATTTAGAAAGTGTGGTCAGAGAGGCGGTCATACCCTACAGGGGTGACATTTGAGTAGGCCTGAAGGAAACCAAGGCGCGCATCTCCAAAATATTTGGGCGAGGAACCGTACAAACAACGTAGAGGCTCTGAGATGTGAGATTGCGTGCGTTGAGGGAGAGCGAGAAGGCACTGTGGCTGGAGCAGCCAATGAATGAGGCAGGAAAGGAAAGCTGAGGAATAGTCCAGGAAGCGAAGGTGTGGCAACCCGTTTGGATCTTACCTGAAGTTGGGCAGTGTACTGGTGACGGTCCAGGAGGTGAATGAAACCTAGGTCAGATCGTTAAATGGAGGGAATTTAATAAGGGCAAATATTTACACGGCAATCAGAGAGCCTAAAAGATAACAGGAGAAAGAAGACAACACAGAGATGATCAAAACAAAAAAGCTGAAATGTTCCTAGAGCTGGAGGGACTGAAAGAGGAGGAGGGTTCCCCAGAGGCACATGAGGACAACTGGAAGCCATCATGGTTGGTGGCTTCCAATCTTCCATCAGTGGACGGTGCCTGGTGGGAGCCGGGGAGAGGAGACAATTGTTGTTTGGCAGAAGTTAAAACCACATAGCACATGTAGTGAAGCCATGGCAAGAGATAAAGCCTGAGAGAAAAGAAAGAAAACACCAGGCTTCTTCCCCCCCCCCCCCCCCCAATTCCTACCTTCCCACCATCAAGCCAGTTTCTTCCATTGACTGAACCTAACTGCAACCGAGTTAGCCATGGAACTGTGACATGCTTTCTTCAGGAATCAGCACCCTGAGATATGAGCACAGTAAGGAAAGGCCAAGGAGGACAAAGAGGAAAATGATTGACCCAGATCTGGATGACACCAGATCTACCTAGGCATAGAATCACAGTATTTGGGGGCTCCTGGGTGGCTCAGTCGGTTAAGCGGCCGACTTCGGCTCAGGTCATGATCTCATGGTCCGTGAGTTCAAGCCCCGCGTCAGGCTCTGTGCTGACAGCTCAGAGCCTGGAGCCTGTTTCAGATTCTGTGTCTCCCTCTCTCTGACCCTCCCCCGTTCATGCTCTGTCTCAAAAATAAATAAACGTTAAAAAAAAAAAATTAAAAAAAAAAAAAAAAAGAATCACAGTATTTGGGGACAGAGGGTTCTCATGTCCAAATAACAGTAGGACTTGTTAGCACAATGTTCTCTAAAGACAGTAAGTGTATCTTGTCCAATCTATGTCAGTCTCCTTACTGTAACATGTGGGTAGGATCTCTCAGATAAATTATCAATATGGAACTGCATATGGCAGGGTCTGGTAAGAAGGGAAAGGATTTTATTTTATTTTATTTATTTTATTTTTTGTGTTTAGTTATTTTGAGAGAGAGAGAGAGAGAGAGCATGCGCACACAAGCAGGGGAGGGGCAGAGAAAAGGAGAGACAGAATCCTAAGCGGGCCATCAGAGCAGAGTCCAATGTGGGCTCAAACTCACACACTGTGAGATCATGACCTGAGCTGAGATCGAGAGTCAGATGCTCAACTGACTAAGCCATTCAGGCGCCAGAAGGGAAAGAATTTGAGAAAAAAAGTTTTTGAGGAATAAATTCAGCAGACTTTAATGCGTATGCTGGCATGAGAGATCCAAGTTCCCACTCACTTATCTACAAGGCTACAAACCAAATATCTATCAAACAAAATATTTTTTTAGTTTGGCCCCACAAACCTGAACTAAGTTGATTATGGTTTTTGTTTTATATGTTTTGCTGTGGAAATATTGGCTGTGAACCACCAAATTCCACTGGTATTTCTACTTTATATGTGCTTATGCACAAATTATATTGTTAAAAGACAAAACCGTGGCTCTTACAATACATTTCTTTCCAAGGAAGTTGGATACAGAATTAGGGACTGCATTTGTATTTTACAGATCACTTAATTTGCAGTTCTAATTCTTTAAAGAAACGGTGAGAAGCTACTGTATAAAAAAGAACAACCCCTGATCTATTCTGCTTGATTTCTCTCTGTGTCTCTGTCTCTGTCTCTCTCTCTCTTTTTTGGCTATCTTAGTGTTGTCGGTATACCATGATAGTGATGTCGTGTGTTAACCTGAATTAGAATGACCTTTGCTCATTTTCAAAAAGATTTTACTACCATTTATGAAATAAATATTTACCTTTAGATCATGCCCTTGCTAAAATGGACATTTAAGTGCGATGTCTTGTTACTGATTGCTAAGAATGGGTTGCTTCTTCCTAAAACACTCTGCAAAATCATGACAGATTTTCCTTTTCTCCTGGACTTCTTTTTGCCATATACTGACTTTCTTTTCCTCTCATGTAAATTGGCTATCTGGTTTGGAAACTTTCTGTTCCAATCACTGTTTTGTTGTGATAATGGTTCAGGAGGAACTCAGAGAGAAACAATTGTTTCCACAAAATTTTATATAAACAGGCACCCCAATAACTTCTTTTCAAATTTTAGACTTTTTTTTAATGTTTATTGATTTTTGAGAGCGAGAGAAAGAGAGAAAGAGTATGAGCAGGGGAGGAACAGAGACAGAGAGGGAGACACAGATCTGAAACAGGCTCCAGGCTATGAGTTGTCAATACAGAGTCCAACATGGGGCTCGAACTCTGGAACGGTGAGATCATGACCTAGGCTGAAGGTGGATGCTTAACCAACTGAGCCACCCAGGTGCCCCCCCCCCCAAATAACTTTTGTACTGTGTTATTTAATTTTGTTATTTATTTTGTACTGTGTTATTTAACATATTATTTCTCCATAGCAGCTTAAGTGTTGGTTTTTTGTGTCCTTACTTAGGCACCTTTTCCATCTACAATATATGCGACCAGTAGCATTCTATCAGAAGAAAATTCTAGGTTTAAAAAAAAAAAGAAAGACTTCATGTGCAATATAACCCCGGTATTTACAGTCTAATAAATGATTTCTGATCTTCATGTTGTTTTTCTTTGTGTTTGGCCCTTTCCTCTTCCTTCCTCCTTTCTTAGGGGGTAAATGCTGTCATTATTCTGAATTTAGTGCCATTTCCTGTGGCCACGATTGACTAAACGATAATGACACAGATAATGACATTAATGTGATAACAATCTCCATACCCAGGCTTGCACTGTTTCATTTCCCAGTATCTTTTGTAGTACCTACTTGTTCTTTTTATCAGACAGGCTATTTCTTCTGCCCAATATCCATTCACCATCCCCAAGGTTGTACGGTCGTATCGAGGCTAGTGTAAGCGTTAAATGTTATTTCAAGCAGCAGCAAGTCTGCGGTTGGAAATATTCTGCACCGTAAATACACTGAGCTGATGATGAAGTCTGACCAAAAGAGCCAGGGTCCTATCTGAATTCAGACATCCTTCTCAATAAACTGTGATCTCCAAACTTAATCTAATTAATGGCCGCTGTCCATTATATGTATATGTATATGTATATGTATATGTATATGTATATGTATAAATATATATACACACATTGTACATTATATATACACACATATTGTATATTACATATATTATATATTATAATATATTATATATTATAAGTATATCCTAGTTTTGAGCCCTTATTAGATGTGAAAAGTATTTTTATGTTTATACACTAAGCCATTCTTACAATACATTTTTAATGAATGATTTCATTGCGTTTTGCCTTTGCAGATGATGAAAATGAATATTAAAGGGGTTCTATAACCCATTCGAGTTTACAGGTGTAACAAAAAAAAAAAAAAAGAACCAGACACTTGAAACTACTAACTTTTGACACCTTAACATTTAGCAGGTTGAGGAAGGGAAGAAAAGGATCGTCTGACTGGGATCAATGAGAGATTGGTTTTGAATGCTAAATATCTTACCTTTGTATTGTCGCCTCATTTAACTGTGCATTATTTTTCCAGATTCTCTGGGTCCCTTGTTCACATTAGATTCTTCCACTGATGCCATAATTTCCATGCTGAGATGATTCTGTTGATTCAGACCTCAGTTGATTGTTAAATGTCATTCAATTTTTCTACATTTACTTATCACCTGATTCTATTTCTGTATTCATACACTTGTTTATTAAACAGATAGTTACTTTTAAAAAGTCTGCTGTGATGGGTGCCTGGGTGGCTCAGTCAGTTAAGCGGCAGACTTTGGCTCAGGTCATGATCTCACGGTTCCTGAGTTTGAGCCCTGTGTCGGGCTCCATGCTGAGGGAGCCTGCTTGGAATTCTCTCTCTCTCTCTCTCTCTCTCTCTCTCTCTGTACCCCTTCTACCCCTTCTGCATGTTCTCTCTCTCTCTCACTCATTCAAAATAAATAATAAACAAACAAACAAATAAATAAATAAATAAAATAAACTTAAAAGAAATCTGCTGTGGCTTAGGCATAATTCTGGGACCTGTAGATACAGAACTGACCAAAACAGATACAGTCCCTGCTCTTATGTCATTGTTTCTGGGACAAGGCAGGCACTATTTTAGAGTCAGAGTTCAATAACATGCATGTGAACTTCCCTCCCTCACCCCCTTTTCTGCATACTTAGAACTGTATGAACAGAATTTAACAATCTGTCACACAGAAGAAGCTATAGCAGTTTCTTAATTGAAAATAATTTGTCTTTTTGTATGTTTTAGGTTCTAGGCCTGCCATAACTGTTTACGTACAGTTCTGTTCATATAATAAACCTCATGGGTTTTTATAGATGATTAAAAACCCGGGAGAGACTAAGATGGATAATGCAGGATAGGACACAAGTTTGAAGTTAGATCAAAGAGCTACTGAGGGAATGGAAAAATATGTCTGAGATCAATACAGTTATCAAATGAGTTATTTACAAAGTACTTAGAAGGGTGCATGGCACATAGTGTTTGTTGGTGTTTTTATTTTATTTTTATTTTATTATTTTATTTTATTTTATATCATCAATTTTATTTTCTACACAGTACATCAAATGTGTCATGGCTGATAAATTGAATGTGATGTGACTATAAGTCAGACTACCTCCCTCTTTTGCAGTCAAATACTTGAATTTTTGACTTTCTTTCTTTCCAGTAACATGTACTGACCTCCAGACTGCTAAAAATACTACTGTAGTAATTGGTAGTGCCACTTGGATGTTATTTCTTCCCTCTACCAGCAAAACTTTTGTTTTTGGAGGTGATGTTGATAGAAAAAAACAGCTATTAATCTATATTGTATTCAGAAAAATTGGATTTTCTTTTTCTTCAAATTTTTATTGTTGAAGCATATATAATATATTAGTTTCAGTTGAGATCATGAACACGTATAACACAACTTTATACGGTCATACTTATCCATTTTTTATTTTAAAGTGACAAAAATAAACACATTTGTTAGCATAATATATTTATTTTTAAAAACATCTATATATGCCTTATAGTTTAGAACAAATCTATAGTATATGGATAAGGTAAGATAGGATAAGATAATGAAGATGAGATAAAGGTAAATTAAGAGAGCATAAATAAATATAATTTTAATATTTAAAAATATGTATACGCCTTTCACTGTCTTCAAGTTATTACACAACTCTGGAAGCTATAGAAAACTGATAGAATATTGTGAAACTCCAACTATCATCAGTAATAAACTGTAACATCACATGAGTCTCCACAGGAGGGTTATTATCAGGAAATTATCAGAATACTTTTGTTCTAGCTTGTTTCAGTTTTTTAGTACTTAAAAAATTTTTTTAAAGGTGTTTATTCATTTTTGAGACAGAGCATGAGCAGGGGAGTAGCAGAGAGAGAGGGAGACACAGAATCCGAAGCAGGTTCCAGGCTCTGAGCTGTCAGCACAGAGACCGACACGGGGCTTGAACTCATGGACTGTGAGATCATGACCCGAGCCAAAGTTGGACGCCCAACAGATTGGGCCACCCAGGCGCCCCAGTTTTTTAGTACTTCTAAGCATTATTTATACTTTTGTTATGGACATTATTATTTTATAAATAAACATTTATTTTAACAACTTTTAAATCCATTTAGAAGAAATATCAATAACAGCAAAAATCAAACCACATCAATGGGCCACTTTTCATTCAAAAAAAGTAGGAGATACTAAGCTCCTATCCTGGTCTTTGAGTTTCCTTATTACTTCTCTTGTGTCCAGAAAAAAGACTGATTCCAAATCTAGACAACAGCTACAGTGACAAAAGCAAAGCGTGCTTTCCTCCTCCTCCTTCTCCTTGATTCTCATTCTCTAGCTCCCGTTCTGAATCCTCCTTGTCTGGCTCTGAACCAGCTCAGAATCTTGCTTATTTTTTTTCCTACATATAGTTTAGTGTCCTCTCTATTGTCAGTATTTCTTGCAACTTCAAGATATGTTATGACAAATGGTATTCACAGCAGTGAGCATAAATCCAACATGACATCCCCTTTGAATGACTCCAGAATGGTTTGTTTTCCAGACGACCGTTGACGGTTGCAGAAAGGGAAATGACCAGCATGCAGGGGGGAAAACCTCTACTCTTTATCTGATAGGCAGAAATCTTGTGATAACAGCAATCTACAGAACTCCACATTCTGCAATGGAACGGAGGAATTAGTGGTCTTTCCATTTTATATTCTGTATGATATCTGCATTTATCTTGTCCTTTTCATCTATTGATAGTAATCATAAGATACCATCTATCTTCTGTAGTTCGGCATAATTATTCTGTATGTTGTAATTTACACTCATCATTTTATTTATTCATCCCCAAACCAGTAAGTTGAACATCGTAATTTTAGAAATTGTGAAATTCTGGCTGAGTAGTTGCTATTTATTTAACTCACCAAGCTAGGAAGTGACAGAGCTTAGCTTTGAATCTAGATCTTTCATATTCCAAGGCTAAGCCTGTGAATCTGTGTTATTCACGCTGTTCTATTGGCTGTGTTGGCTTAGGCCAATCCAATTCAATGAGTAGTTTGAATACAGAATTTTACCTGTAATTAGTGTATCTCATTTAAGAAGAAAGAAAAAACAGCTTGGATTCATTAATTATAAACTGACACACAGATCATATGAGAAGAAAATCTTTTATCTCAAACTATAGTTTCTCTAGCCAGAACTCGCATGTTATCATAAAAGTGTTTCTATTCTTCTATTAAAAAATGTACATATTGCCCACACAAGCTGTCGTGATACATTATCTTGTGTCATTCAATTATCTTTTAATTTTAATGAAGTCTGAAAACAGTGAAAGGAGGGATGGAAAGAAACAAAAATTACAATTTAAAATCATCCAAATTCATCTTTTACTTTTCCATTTCCAAGAAAAATGGATGTGAAATGTTAGTTTTAGAAAACTGCCGCCATTTTAAACATAACCAATTTTAACCTATGCTTTTTCTAATCATTAATTTTTCATATAGTTTTAAACAAGTAGTCGATCTACTATTGAAATTTAGAGAAAATTTATTAGATTGTAAAAAATAAAATAAAGGGAGATAGAATAGAATAAAATTGTAAACAAAAAGAAGAAAATATATATATGATAGTGATCGTATTAAAATGAAACATCACACAGGACAAAGAAAATACTAAAGACAGGACTAAAGGGGACAGAGATTAGTAATCAAGAAGAGATTTTACATGTGAAGATAAGTTAAAGAAAATCTGTGATTAATGAATCAGATCTGTTAGCAATTCAAAATAATGACTTCTCCATAATCTTTGTTTTAAATTTAACATTTCACTAGGTTTCATGTACAATTTAATAAGGCTACTTTTTGAATATATTTTTATATGTGTGATTTGACTGAAAACTAAGGATGTACTAAAATTAACATTTTAATTAAAATAGAAATAAAACTCAAGTTTCCTGACTAGATAAAAGGTGATAGAGCTCTTTGAAATGTTTTAGGTAACATAGGTAAGAGTGCTATATGCAAAGGAGAGGCACCTGGGTGGCTCCCTTGGGTAAGCGTGTGGCTCTTGATTTCGGCTCAGATCATGATCTCGAGTTCCATGGGTTCAAGTCCTGCATCGGGCTCTGCACTGATGGTGTGGAGCCTGCTTGGGATTCTCTCTCCCTCTCTCTCTGTCCCTCCCCAAATCGCTCTCTCTCTCTCTGTCTCTCCTTGTCTCTCAAAATAAAGAAATAAACTTAAAAAAATGATATATGTGAAGGAATGAAAGAACCTACAACTCTTAGAGAAAACAGTGGAATGAAACAATGCAAAGATTTGAAGTAGGTAAATTCTTTTTTTCTTTGTGAGAGCCTTTGAACCTTCTTGCTTGTCTCATACTCTTCCTCATACATCTATTGCTGTGTGCAAAACCACACCAAAATGTAATGACTTAGAGCAACACATATTTTGTTTCTCATGTTCCTGTGGGTTGACTGGGCAGGTCCCAGCTGGGATTGCCCTTCTCTCTGTTCTGTATGTTTTATATGATGTTGGCGGGGCTCATTCATGGAGCTGCTATTAGGAGGGAGGGAAGCCTCCATGATGGCATTAATCATGTCTTGCCCTTCACGTAGGATGACTGCAAAGCCGAAGCCTATCTCTCCTTGGTCTTTATTCTCGAAGACTTCTTTCCCTTCACGGTCATTCATCTTCCATAACCACTCTCACCATGTGGACTTGCCAACATGATAGCCCAGATTGCTTTACATGGCAACGTAGTTCTTCACAAGAGAGAAAAAAATCCGGGCCTCTTAAGAGTTTGGTTAGAGACCTTGAGAAACATCTTGTCTACCACATTCGATTGGTCAAAGCAACTAATAAGGTCAGTTCATATTAAAAACGGAAGGGGACAACACAAGGAAATGGATACAGGAAGATATAATTTAGAGGTCACATTATAACAATCTGCCACACATATTAATCAATTATCAATTCAGCCATGAGTCAAAAAATGTGAAAACTAAAACTGAACATCTGCTGTGGCCCATTGATGTTAGGTGCCAGAGATACAAAGATAGTAAACCAGTCCAAGCCTGATGCTTATAATCTTATGGGTTCTGATTTTTTTTACAGAATTTAACTCGGTCAAAAAAGGTCTTATTTTTACTGGATTGGTCTGGATCAGGAAAAAAAAATCAAGAAAAATCTGGCAATAGAAATATAGCTCACCCAGATCTACATTGTGAGTATTAAAACCCATAAATAATTTCACTCATAGGTAGAATTGAAGAAACAAAGCAAATAAAGAAAAAAAAAAAGAGACAATCTAAAAGAGCAGACTCTTAAATACAGAGAACAAACAAGGGGTTGTCGGAGGGGAAGTTGGGGGAAGATGGGTGAAACAGGTGAAGGGGATTAAGAGTAAGCTTACTGTGTTGAGCACTGAGAAACGTATACAAGCCTTGAGTCACTATATTGTACACCTGAAACTAATATAAACACCGGATGTTCATTATACCTCAATAAGAAAGGTATAGACTTGGAATGTTAGAATGGGTGCTTGATCATCTAAATAACTTGCTTCTAATTTTTTAAAAGTAGCAACCTAAGATGGGGAGAGTGAGATGGGAGCCCCCCTTCCCCCCCGCCTCAATAATAATTCTTCTGGGTTTGGGGCATTTTACTGGTTTACATCTCTACCTAAGGTTTGGTTTATATAACATTCTGCTCTAAAAGGTACTATCATGAAAAGCACTCATTTCGATTTCACCCTCGCTCTAAAGTGTCACAATTTGATACCTAGAGAGCCGTCTTGTTGAATCACGTCATGGTTGGTTGTGCAACTGTGAAGTTCTTGTCTTCTAACTTGCCCTTTAGCATTTTCCTCACTGTTCCTTCCTGAATCTAAATGAGTTTAATTAATTTATTTTGATCCTGAACATGAAAAATTCTAATGTTTCCTTCTCCTAAGAATCAATATTTTTATAGAGTTTTTTTTAAAGTTTATTTATTTCTTGAGAGAGATAGAGACAGTGAGAATGGGGCAGGGACAGAGAGGGAGAGTATCCCAAGCAGGCTTCTCACTGCCAGTGCAGAGCCCGACGCAGGGCTCGAACTCATGGAACCGAGAGATCATGCCCTGAGCCAAAATCGAGAGTTGGACGCTCAACTGACTGAGGCACTCGGGTATCCCAAGAGCCAACATTTTAGTCTATAAACAATTCATTAACTAGTTATTGCTTTAGTCCTTCAGGAATTTTTTAAGGACCAAATCAGTGTTTGTTACATATCGGAGGTTAAATTTGGAGCTGAAAAATATTCAAAATGACATAATTTGATCTGTGAGAGGAAATCTATAATCAATCCCAATTTGTTTACCCAAAATGTTTTCTTGGAACCTTTTGTCCCATTTCTTTAGTTATTTAATGCATATGTTTTGCATCTGTGATAAAAGATGTTTTGTTTTGTTTTGTTTTTTACTGTTGACTTTTATCCCCTTAGCATTAATATTTCTAAGTGTTAGCCTACTGTAGGATCTTGTGACTCTGGCTTAGGTCAAATTCTTCCTGACATTTTCAACCTCTTTATAAACATATGGATCTGAACGAGATCACGATTGCTTTCCTGTAGCCCTATCTACAGTGGCTTTGGTTGTACTGGGTCAAGCACGCCTCTCTATAGGATGAGCAGAGTCTGGGCCACCATGTGCATCCTACTATTCCTTGAGTTGTATCTTGTGTCACTTGTGGTGTCTGTTCATTATTGCACAATTGGTGCCCAACATGGGATGGAAAATACTGGTTTCCGACATACGGCCTTTCGGAAGTGGAACGACTGTTTTGCAGCCACTTTGGAAGTGGGGTACATCTTCCTTTGGGGGAAAAATGGTAAGCATTCATGGGAATGGGATGGCCAATGATAGATAAGTATGGGAATATAACTTGGGGCTACAAATCATGAAGCAGAGGATCTACTGAAAAAAGTAGAGATTCGAGATAATAAATTTGCTCGAAATCTCAGCTATGGAAATAGTTGGAGGAATCAACAGATACCACATCCACAAGGGGACAGATTTATCCTTCTCAAACCATAAAAGCCTTAAGGGAAGAAGTAGAACAAAGGGGGATCCTGAAAGTTTATTTCAGGACTTCAGTTGGTGCCTGACTGAATACTCCTGTGTTCTTTGCTTGACTGAAGACTTTCATGTCCTCAATGAGAAGGGGCCACCATGGCTCCAATTAGGCTGGCCACTGCAACCTGAACTAAGTGCCTGTTGTCACTGCCAGGATGTGGATAAATTGAAAAGTGGTGCCCCAGTAGGTGCTGGGTGGAGCTGGGTGGCTCCATTGGTTAAGCGTCCAAGTTCAGCTCAGGTCATTGTCTGACAGTTTGTGGGTTTGAGCCCCACATCGGGCTCTATGCTGACAGTTCAGAGCCTGAAGCCTGCTTCAGATTCTGTGTCTCCCTCTCTCTGTCCTCTTCCCCCCTCACGCTCTGTCTCTCTCTCTCTCTCTCTCTCAAAAATAACTAAACGTTAAAAAGTTAAAATAAAAGGGGCACCTACTAAAGACATTGCCTGCTTTTCACTGCATGCCTCCCAAGAACAGCTCACCAAGATGGATGAACACCGTATACAATTATAAGGACAGTAATTTGAGAACATTTTTGTGCTTTAAGATGGCGTCTGGTATTCACACATATCAGAAAAGCCACTCTTCGCTAGTGTTTTTCTATGCTTTCAGTGTATTGCAGCTCTAAAATTATGGGAGGCCGGCTCAGTTCTTATTCATATGCAGACACTCTCCTATCTTTCCTGAAATTTCTTTTAGTGCTACCATAGTGACTTCTAGGCTTTTCTTGAGCATTGAGTTAGGGTAAAGGACCAAAGACTGGCCTTTCCAGAGGGACCTGATAGATCTCTTTTAGAAGTATGCGAACTTATCTGAGTCTGGGAAGCAGGGAGGGGTTAAAGTGTGAGTAACTTTTCCTTTCTTTGTATTTCAGGTATGGATAGGTTGTCCTAATCAGTTCTTTACTATACCTATAGGCAATACTCCTGAGTGAAACCTAGACATCCTTGTGGCTAAAATTTTTTGCTCCTTAGAAGGATATGTTGACTGTTTAGCTTAATGTAAAACTTAAGAAACCTATAAATCATAGCCCACCCTTCCCCCCAAATCATTCCTTTTTTGTTTTTTGTAACTGATACTTTGTTACAAGTAACGCATCAGAAAATCATTGGGTACCTGTCAGAAAGATTGAGCACAGCAGTTGGATCTTTCTGATTAAAGGTAGACTCATCTGTTTGGGGAACAAACTAAAAGTCTATTTGGCCTTCTCTAATGAAAATAATAGTTCAGGATTCTTGACTGAATTTTAGGCGTTCTTGGTATAGGCATTAAATACAAGGAAGCCCTTCTGGGATTGGATCACACATTTCCTAGTAACAGCTCAAGGCCCATTTGAGTAGAGGAGCCGAATGAATAGTTACACCTCAACTGTGGAGGCCCGGGAGTTTTCAGTGCAGGGAGCGGGGGAGGGAGGTCTTCCCACACCGCTCTCCCCCCTACCTCTATCTTAAAGATACAATCAAGTAAACAGCTAAGATGTCATACAGTTCTTGGGTGCCTCAGCCTGTTGATCTACATTCTTACAGTTTGCGAAACGGAATAACAACACTGAACACGGCCTCTCTTCTCCCGACAGCCACTGCAGAGACTAAGAGCATGAGCCACATTTAAATGACTTGGGAGAAAGTAAACAGAATACAGGCCATTTCTGTTTCTTTTTAAATTTCCAGCTCTCTGAATGTGCCTATAACCAGGAAAAGTTCATATTATGCAAGTAAATCATAAAGTGTAGTATATATAATGTAAGAATTCTTGATTATCTTAAGGTTACAGGAAAAAATCAAATTCTTTATCACTGATCAAGTTTTTCTCAACCGAGACATAATTTATATTTTCTAGTTCATGGCATGAAGCAGACTTACCAGACCTAAACTCTACTGTCTTTTAGCATGCTGGATGCATCTTCTTATGTTATTAATAAGTTGTGTTATAATTTTCTACTCTTCTGATTAGACAGAGATCTCAAAATTAGAGATAAGATCTATTCACATCACTCTGTCTGCCTGGGACTTTGTAAACATGATATTCACATATAGTGAATATCTGTTACTGACAAGTTATACTGTTTACTTTGCACTTATGTCTTTTTGGTCGTATCATATTTGTCACCTCTCCCACCACACACACACACACACACACACACACACAGTAGAAAGAGGGAGCAGGGTAAAATCTTTTTTTTTTTTCCTCTGAAATCTAACTTCAAACAAATTCAAAAGATTTAAAAACAGCCATCCACCTTGGTACCAATATTCCCTTCAAGTGAATTATTTATATCTGAAAGTATCATTAAGTTAACAAATGGACATTAGTGTGTATATATATATATGTATATATTATAAATATATATGTTTCTTTGAAGATAGAAGGCATGAAAGAAGGGAAACCAGAAAACAAAACATACAGCTAAAAGCTATAAAAGGTTATACAACGTTTTGGTGACAACTTAGTTTAATGATCTGTTGAAATCCAGGTTTTACCTGCATAAAAACAAATGGTACATAGTCAAGTATGTGTGGGTGCATGTATTTACATATCTTTATATTTGATAAATATTATTAAATATATTATTAAACATTATTTATACACATACACAAACATATGTTATCATTATATAATAACATATAATATATATACATCTGTGGTTATTTAGGTACCTAAAAATTGAAGATTCAAAATAACCAGGACAGTCGAGGCAAAATAATACACATCATCTTACAATTATGCAGTGACTACATTTTGATCTATTCGAGGTACACAAAGCTTAGTGAATCTCAGCTCAGCTAATTAACCTGGAACCTATTTCCCTTGATAATCTCTGTGTTTTCAACTATGTAATTTAAGAAATGATGTAACCAATAACACAGGGTTTATGAAGGTTAAATATGGTAGGTTATGCAAAATATCTAGTCTGGCATACAGTAAATTGAAAAAAAATATTTAACTGTTTTATAATCATTAAATATAAAAATTATGTGCAACATATTAGGAAAATTTTGTGAATTTGAAGGAACACTAAAGTGTTAGGTGTCCTAATCATTGGTGTTATTAAGGAATGAGGAAAATGATACAAATAGAAAAACCAGAATGTTAGAAAGGTTGGAGACTGAGTCTAATAGTTTCTGTAACGGTTTCTGTGCCAACCCCATAATTTTTCTTTCTTCCTTTCTTCTTTCTTTTCTTCCTTTCTTCTTTTCTTTCTTGCCGAATTTATATGCCACCTAAACTATGTACTTGTTTTTGTTTTTGTTTTGAGAGAGAGAGAGAGAAAGTGAGCAGGGGAGGGGCAGACAGAGAAGGAGAGAGAGAATCTTAAGCAGACCCCATGCTGGGTGAAGTGGGGGATGGGCGTCTTCATCTCACAAACTGTGGGACATTCTTGTGTCACATCTTTGGTCAATATGCATGATTTAATTTGTAGCTATCAGTTCAATTGCAACTGTAAAATGATAACTTACTTATCAAAACAACATTGTAGTATCTAAAACCCGTAAGTATTTTTTACAAAAGTTAAAAGGTGAGGTCTGCAGACTGACAGATTTGTCCCCATCTGAGTAATCCCCTGCCTGGTACTCATACGTCTTACTATTCTTAGGAGATTCTTTTACTTCCCCTGTCTTTTCTTTTATAACCAAGTTTCATCAACAGATACCGACCATAGGGCTTAACGACGCAGATATTTTTGTCTAAAGGTCAAGAAGGAGGCTCCGTGCCTGTAAAAATACTTCAGTTTTAGACTTTAGAAGTAACCAACTTGTCACCTTTGGTGTGTTACTTCAGACAACCTCAAGACCCACCCAACAGGCTCACCACAGAGAAACTATTTCCATCCACATGAGGGTTGACAAGCCACAGCTGCAGCCGACAAGCTCCCTGCAACTTTCACGTGAGGTCTTACACTCAAGTCTCCCGTGATGGGACTTATTAATAAGAGAGATGTACTTTAAAGGCGGAAATTAAGAAATTTTGCAACAAATTGCATACATTTTTTCATTCTGGTTTCACAAATCCCTCCCTGCCCTTAATAATCACAGCATGCTGATGTTTGACCCAAAATATATGTTACCAGATAGGACATTATTCTGAATGCTGCTTCTCCCATGTAGACATCTTACTTTATAAAACAGCTATTAGGCAGTGCCTCATGCAGAGAAAGATCTAAACACTATATCCAAAACTTTCACTATATCCAAAACAGCGTTCTGTTTCTTTCATTTGAATCTGAATAAACTCATCCTCAACCAGATGCAGAGTTGGTTGCTGCTTTGGTTTTGTTGCTTGTTTATCTATTTTTTAAATGTTTATTTATTTTTGAGAGCAGGGAGGGGCAGAGGGAGAGGAGAAAGAGAATCCCAAACAGTCTCTACGAGGTCAGCACAGAGCCATGCAGAACTGGACACGGGGCTCGATCCCGCGAACCAAGAGACCATGACCTGAGCTGAAATCAAGGGTCAGACACTTAACTGACTGAGCCACCCAGGCATCCCTATTTCTTTTACTTCATGGGAAGAAAGGGGAAACATTCTTGTGTAACATCTTTGGTCAATATCTGTAATTGGATTTGTAACTGTCAGTTAAATTGCAACTGTAAAATCATAACTCACTTGTCAAAACAATAATACAATATCTAAAATCCATAATATAATCGCACAGATACTGGGTAACAAATTGGAGATCAAATGAAAACAATGTATTAAATAATAACTGGAAAACAATCATTTCTACTAATGGCAAATATTCCCTCGCTTAATGGAGCTACAAGATGATCATCTCTATTACTTGGAGAAGGCCAGAGCAAGACCCTATAAAGAATAATCTTGGTCAACTCTTAGGAAATGTCTATTAGTAGAACTGAATGACCAGTAAGAATCTGGCTAGTCAAATTTAAAAATGTCAGAATCTTTAACTCTAGGACAAGAATATTCAAAGGTGGGAGAAATTTAAATGATTTCCTATTTCTAGGTATACTTGTGTGATCTTTACATTGAAGAAAAGACTGGATAAAACAGAATTTCTGGTGTATTAATAAATTTCTACATCAATAAAATAGTAGAAGGCCAAAATATTTCAGTAGGATTAATTAAATATACTGGTCCTGGTAAATGTGTCCTCCCTCATACACTTAATAAGACATTTAATTAAACACTAGAATAGGCATGTGATATGTGCTCAATAAATGTTAAAATTTCCCCCTACTAAACCAACTCATTAAAACGAAAATTGGTTGGGGCGCCTGGGTGGCTCAGTTGGTTGAGCGTCCGACTTCAGCTCAGGTCACGATCTCACTGTTCATGAGTTCGAGCCCCACATCAGGCTCTGTGCTGACAGCTCAGAGCCTGGAGCCTGCTTCGGATTCTGTAGCTCCCTCTCTCTCTGTCCTTTCCCCACTCATACTGTCTCTCTCTGCCTCTCAAAAAAGAAAAAAAAGAATAAATGCTAAAAAAAATCTTTAATAAAAAAATGAAAATTGGTAAACGAAGGAAAAGTTCTAGTCATTTACCTTGCCTTTTCTTTAACAACCAAACTTCACAGTAACAAAATAAATGGTGGTAATTATTTTCTAAAATATGAAAACAGAAATTATATGATGGTGTTTGCACAAATTTATACACAAGACAACATTGCACGCAGCTATACCCATACACACGCACTGACGCAAATAAGTGCATATAAAACTGGTGAAAACTGAATAGTTTATGGATTGCATGAATGTCAATGCCTTGGCTTTGATATTGTACTCTAATTATGTGAGATATTGTCATGGGGGAAACTGAGTCAAAGGTCCAAGGGAACTGGCTGTACTGTATTAATTTGGCAACTTTTTGTCAATCGACATTCACTGCAAAATAAAAAGTGAAAAAAAAAGAGGTTAAGAGAAGATAGTATATTTATTGTTTTGATATTAGCACTAGCTATGTTCATTTCTCTTTCTTTCTTAGGTCTCAGCTACGTTGTCCTCTCACTAAAGTTAAATTCTGTTAAATTCTTGAACAAAACATTCATTACACATCAGGAACAGTAAATTCAGAGATGGTGGATGTGCTGTTTTCGATCAAAGCTCATTGAAGTCATTACTCATCTGGTATAATACGGATTCTTGATGAATCTGGACTTGACTTGGTTACAATTAGTACACGAGAAGTTCGCTCATCTTTTCACTGGGCTTCAGAGTGAACTTTCACGTGTTGATCAGTGGTGGACTCATTCACAAAGACCTATTCCAAGGGGCAAAAGAAGGAAATGAAACAAAAAACCAACAAAACATATTGACAGGGGGCAACGATTTCCCAAATTTCATCTTTTGAAATTTACCTTCTCAAATTTCCTTTAAATGAATCACCACTATTCATTTTGTTTTGAGTAAAGTTGACCCCACTCCGGTATTCAAATTGGACCCCAACTGGTTTAAATCAACTGATGTGTCTTATCCACTAGCTGGAGTAGTTTGCACCTGGCCCAGTCAGCGTCAACAAGATGGAAAGGAGTCCTTGGATGACTCTCTCAAGAACTTGAGGAAAATAAGCTAGACACAAAAGAGTTTAGATTGTAGTGTTCAGTTATGTACATTTCAAAACCAGAAAAAAACAAATGATCAGTTAGTTCACCTTAGAGGTTAAAATGGTCTCGGAGGTCAAGCTGGTGGTAATATCTGGAAGGAGAAAGAGTAGCAACAAGTCTAAGTGAGGAAAGATTGTGAGGGTGGAGGAAATGTTTTATTTCTTGATGGGGGTTGTAGTTGCAGGTGTAGCCACTGATATTTAATTAGGAATTTTGCTTTTATTTCTTTGCAACATGGATGGTAAATTTTATTTTGAAAAGATGCGAAGAAAATATGTGTGTTGGACTTTTTCTGTCTTATTTGGGTTTTGGTTGGAGGCATGTCTGTTATCTATTTCTCACTTTGCAGTAGCCACAGTGCTGTATTTCCAAGTCCAATTTATCCCACAAGATCATGCTCAAATTTCAATTTTAATAAGAGTGTTTTCTTTCTGAAGTTGTCTCCTTTCTCTCTTCTGTTCCAGAGTGGACTGGGAATACATTTAAAGGGCTACCTCCTTCAGAATGAAGCACAAATGAGAGGCAACTGGGGTCTCCTCTGATTGTCATAATCTTAGTGTATTTCAGTTAGAGAGTGAAACGAATCAGTATTTTCTCAAATGAAGTATCACACATTTTCCTTTGGGAGATATTGAAGAATACTTCAAAATTAAGCTGAACACTTTCAATTTGATTGTTAGACATTGAGTGAACTTTCAAGTTCTTTTTTATTTTCTTTTTTATTTGAGAGAGAGAGAGAGAATGTGCGAGGGAGGGAGAGTGGCAGAGGGGGAGAGACAGAGACTATAAAGCTTTTTTTAATGTTTATTTATTTATTTATTTTGAGAGAGAGAGAGAGAGAATGAGCAGGGGAGGGGCAGAGAGAGAGGGAGAGAGAATCCCAAGCAGGCTCTGTGCTATCAGTGCAGAGCCCAACTCAGGGCTTGAACTCAAGAATGGTGAGATCATGACGTGAGCCAAAGTCAAGAGTTGGATGCTTAACCGACTGAGCCACCCAGGCATCCCATAGAGAGAGATAATCTTAAGCAGGCTCCCCGCTGAGATGCAGCACTCATCCCACAACTCAGGGATCACTCACTGAGCCTAAATCAGGAGCCACATTCTGAACCAACTGAGCCACCCAGGAGCCCCACTGAACGGACTTTTGGATAAATTATCTGGTTATTTATTGTACCCTAAAATACTCATTATAAAACTGACATAAGGTGTCTTAACAAATTTCATGAATAGCCTAAAATTCAGGTTTCTGGAGACAGGTTATGAAACTCTCAGGAAAATTTACAACGAATAAAAATAGATCTTTATTAAATAATAAAATACACACACCTGTGTTTCTGTGAAAATAAAATGGCTTCAATCATGAACAAAAATATGGATTCAATGTTCTTACCATGTGATGTTTCATTTAAATAAAGTTATTAGGTTCATGTTTTGTATTTTAGGTGATTGGAGATAAAATAGGCAATCATAACTTTATTACGTGGCTTTAAAATAGAAGAGAATTTCATCCTCATCCATTGTTTTATTCAACAATCAGTTAAACTCTTGCTTGAATCAGAACAATTTTAACTCATTTCTACCATTTGTTTAAAATAATGTAGTTTTTTCACATCTCTGAAATAACGTGGAACCATATTAGAGGTATGAACGCAAAAATAGTCCATCCTTTTAAGAAAGAAGTTCTTCTTATGGCTGCATTTGAAACTCGTGCTGACCGTACAACCTGTAGGACATGCCCAAGTGCTTTACCCACAAAGTTCTGTTGAATTCACATGTCCCAGGATGGGATGTCTAACGACTTAGGAAGGAAGTGTTGCTTAATACCTTTGTGTGCTGATGTCTCCTAAGATGAGTACAGTTTGGCGGTGATTCATAATCCATAAGAGAATGGGCAAAGAGAGCGAGAGTTAGAGGGAGAGGGAGAGAAATGAGTCATGTGATTACTCATTTATTACAACAGAAAATGATTTGGGAGCAGGAGGTTAAATAGCTGAGTCTGGTGGCACGCATTTACTTTACTCAACACGCGGTGTGCCCAGAGCTGGATAGGCAGAAATAAATAGGTGACAGTTTGTGTATTTGGGCCGCAGGGACTGGGATTTATTTTACATGTTTGACTGTGTTTCTAACTAGCGCATTATGGACTCCCTACCATTTTAGGTCAGACATTCACTTAGCACCTGTTTTCTGGAGGATGGCTCTGTTTTCTCCCATAATCTGTTATATGTCTGGTGGTTCTGCTGCTCTTCTGAAGTCTTTTTTTGAGTTTAACCTGAGGTAACACCAAGACAATTTGCATTTCATAGCATTTTACTAAAGGTAAAGCCTCAGGGTATGACATTTGAGACAAGAAAACAAAGGAAACAGTATAACAATTCATCTCGACCCAGATTACCAGTATGCTCAAAGGATGAAAACCCCAAATTTCCCACTTTCCAAATGATTTTTAAAGACATCTTTGATGTTCATATGTTTAAAAAAAATCCCTCTCATTTTCTTTTATAATAGTCAAAGCGTTTGCATTACACATGTATGGTGAGAATTTCCTGTGTTATGTTTCCGGAAACATTTTAGAAGTGACTTTACTGCCTCTTGTTCATACTATTCATTCACCAATAGAAGATTCAAGAACTGCCCGAATATATCATTTTTCTTTTCTTTTTTTCTGTTAAGTGTCTTCATACATGACTTTTGAATTCTTTAGCATCCAGCTCGGCTCCGTGAACCAACACAACCATTCTTCTTGATTAAGCACAAATTGTGCTTTGCCAGCGTCGACACTGGAACATTCCTTATGGCAGGTATGTGAGGCCCAAGTCATTGCATTTTTAAAAATGAAATTAGCCAGAAAGGGTGTCTTATGGACATGGCTAATATCAGGGCGGTGCTTTTAGGGAAAAAAGTGGATGTTTTTAGGCTTTCCATGTATCAGCACTTTCCAGTTCTGATTCTTCACCTGTAACTTAGAAATGATTTTTTTGGAGCTTTTCCAGCAGGTTTAAAGAGTGGCTTCTAACAGGGATAGCTCTAAACTCTAATGCGAACTGATAAATTATGAGCAACATAATGCTGGTACAGAGTAACTAGAAAATGCCACATATTAAGGACAATGCTTACAAGTGTTCTTTTAACACTTGTTAAAGTGTTGAGGTTGTGACACCTCAAATCACCTAGATTAATAGTTTGGAACATTGGACTGTTTGTTAGTGACAATACTCTTCGAGAGGATGCTAATGTTAATGTCAAGTCTCCCAATTTTAAATTGTTTTAGCCTACAATGCCCAGAAGCAAGTAAGTTTTGATAGGAGAAAGTGTAATGTTGTTGCAAAAAAAAAAAAATGGTTGTTTATACATTATAATTTAATGTACGGTGAAGTGAATCCAGGTCACTGAAGTATTACCCATGCATTGGTTGGGGAACCCCCTTCCCCAGCCTAGGTCCAGAAGGCTCCTGTGTTCCCTTACCTATAAAATCTCTACAAAGCTGCAAGCAGCCAGACATTTCTTCGGCAGAGAACACATTGAGATGAATAGAAGGGCACATTTCCAAGTCCTATTGTGGGGGTGATCAAGTATGCTGGGTAAAAGATGCTGGGCCTAGCCAAGCTTTCATTGGCTTTCTGACTTAGATACATGCCCGCTTTTATACCTCGAGACAAATAACATTATTAATGGATCTTAAGTTTTCTCACCTACTTAATGGGACTCCTATTATCTTGTGGGTTTTGTTGAGAAAAGCAATACAAGCATCTGTTACGTAAGCCCATAGAACACAACTTGATGCTACTTGATTTCTTCTTACCCCAAATGCCTAAGCTTCTTTGCTGAATTAGGAAATAAATTGTAAATCCACTTTACTGAGACAGGACTGGTAAAGGAGAAGAGTTAACAGATAATCTCGCTAAAGAATAAATTACACCACGTAAAGCTGTTGCTATTGGCTGGAGTTCTGAATGCGATATTCTCATTCTCCTGTTTCATTGGCGAGATGATTGGGCTACCAAATGAAAGAACTTCTTGGAGTCTCTCTCCCTGTGTTGCTTTTAAGAACTTCACCTCCCGGGTTTGTTTTTTGAGTCATCATTGGACCTCTCCTTTACGACAGCTTCTCAGATCAATCCATGGAATTTGATTTCCGGCATTTTAGGAGTAATCTGCCTTTCCTTGATGGCTACTACGGGGGTTTTGCTGAAACATTGTAAGTTTTCTTTTTTTTATTAATTTTTTAAATGTTTATTCTTTTTGAGAGAGAGAGAGGGAGCAAGTGTGAGTGGGGGAGGGGCAGAGAGAGAGAGGGGGAGACACAGAATCCGAAGCAGGCTCCAGGCATTGAGCTGTCAGCACAGAGCCTGACGCGGGGCTGGAACTCACCAGCCGTGAGATCATGACCTGAGCCAAAGTGAAGTCGGATGCTTAACTGACTGAGCCACCCAGGGGCCCTGAAAAATTGTAAGTTTTTCCAGACAAGTTTT
Organism: Panthera uncia; assembly: GCF_023721935.1. NCBI lineage: Eukaryota > Metazoa > Chordata > Mammalia > Carnivora > Felidae > Panthera > Panthera uncia. Next base: position 43,191,487 of record NC_064809.1, read on the forward strand.
TATAAAGACCACAACTGTGATGAAACATTTAACTAAAAGGCTTCATTTTTAAAATTTTATTAATAATTTTATTTATTCATTTTATTAATGTGTAATATGTCATTATTTCATAAACTTGCATCTAAAGAAGTAAATGTCTAATCATTCTTACAGTACTTACTAAACAAAGTATTCAGTCAACAATGCCAACAATGTCTCCAGGACTAACCACAGAAATCCAGAAAGGTAGGTTTCATACTTTGGAAAAATTTAGTGTTGGTAGAGGACAGAATAAGCAGTTTCTTGTTTTTTTTCACACAGAACATGATGTACACTTAGTAATACGAGTTTGCCTGATAATTGTAGGATAGTCACATTTCATTATTCTCTAATGTAAAAACTGTTAAATTACATTGAATGTGCATACTTTACCTATTTAAGCAATAAGGAAAATATTAGCCTAAATGACATGTTTTTCCTATATAAGTGCTCATGTTACATTAGTGCTGTAACAAATCAAAACTAGATTACGGTAAATACTACAGTTAATCCTAATCGCCTGCCGGTTTGCTCATAACCCATACTTTTACATCTCTTTGACTTTGCTTCTGCTTCTTACCTGACTCACAATAGAGTGCACATGTTTCTGCAATTTTAGTCCCTACTTATCCAGGGAAAGCCAGCTCAAAGTCCAATTTTTTAGGTATTTTTTCCAAACGCTCTCCAAACTGTCTCACCATCTTCTGTGATCATGTAACACTTAATTTACCTTTTTTTCTTCCCTTAGCATTTTTGCATCCCTAATGAGATTCTGACATATCACGTTGTGTAAGGTGAAAGTATAGGAGAAATTGATCTGATACACACATATGTTGCAATATGTTACTACCATAACATTAAGTAGTACCTCTATCATGTCACATAATTACCATTTCTTTTTTTGTGGAGAAAACATTCAAGATCTACTTTTTTTTTTTTTTTTTTTTTTTTTTTTTTAGCAACTTACAAGTATATAATACAGTATTTCTAACTATGACCTTAACTCTGTGCATTAGATCTCCCGGACTTATTCACCTTCTAACTGGAAGTTTGTCCCCTTTGACCAACATCTCTCCATTTACCCCACTCTCCAGCTCCTGGGAACCACTACCTTTCTCCCCTACCTACACTTCGGCACCACTCATTTGAAAAAGATTTGAGTGCCTACCCTGTGTCTTGACTTTCATCACCGAGGATAGCAAATGTTCAAGATGCTATCACTGTCCAACTGTAGGAGTAGACTTCAAGCTAATTGTTTCATTTATCTTTATTTTGAAAATAAGATATCCCAAACACTGGAATTTTCTCCCAATGTGCCATATTCTTTTCTGACTCAGGAAATAGTTTCCCTTAAATACCTCTTTCATCTAGTTCACACAGCAGAGTCAATTATGAGTCACATCCTCGAAAGCTCTTCTAGCCACCCTGCAATTTACACTCTGCTACCCAATATTCTAACATACTTACTTACTCTCTTGCATACTTACCTAAGTTATCATGAAATATAATTGACAAATGATTGGAAATGACAGAGTTCCGACTCTATCTCTAGAATATAATCGCTTTTAGGAAAAAAGGTTAAGTCTGACTTGTTTGCATTAACGTCCCCTGAACTAAGGTAGGCATAGTAGATTCTCGAAGAATATTTGTGGGAAATGGTGCATAAGTAACAAATGATTTTTGGGTGGGTAAATAGCATTGAAAAAATTGAATGTCATTACATATGTTTTGGTTTTTTTCTCCTAGAAGCTGACTGTTGTTCTTGCCAAGAAAAGTGGATTGGGAACCAATGCAACTGCTACTTCTTTTCTACTGAATTAAAAACTTGGGAAGAGAGTCGTGATTTCTGTGCTTCTCAGAATTCCAGTCTACTTCAGATTCAAAACACAGATGAATTGGCATGTATTTAATTCTGGTTTCCTACTTTTTTTTTTTGATGTATGAAAATATGCTAAGTAAGCAGTATACTTAGATTTATCTTTAAGTGGGTAGTAAATGGATGGCTATATTTGAACTAATGACTTAAATAATTCGCTACACCTTGAAACGATCATTATAAAACCTACATAAAATTGATTTATATCATAGGAATAAATATCAAGTTAGAGTACAGATAAAGTACAAGGAACTTTTTGGAGAGAATTCAAAGAACAAATAAAGGCCGTTATTTTTATGCAAAGACTAATAAAACAAGTTTGTAAGTTTTAGTTTGTAAATTGAATTTATAATTTCTTTTGTAATATATGTCTTTTGTCATCATTCCGAGATATAATGTGCAATAAGTACGGAAAGTATGATCAAAAAATTACTCAATTTAAGAAAAGGTGAAAAACTTCTCAAGCTGCATGAAGAATCTGTTCCGAATATAAGTTGAGTCAAGTATATCTATGAAATTTACTTCTCAGGATACTGTTGATGTGGGATTGAATTTGATTGTAAATCTTCTGTGAAGGAGGTGTTCCAGGAAAACTCTAACTTTTTTTCTAACGTTTTTTATTCCTTTGAGAAGGAATATTTAATGATATTTGTTTATCGATCACAAATGAATGGGCCTGATAAGGAAGAAAATATGAGGCAAGTGCCTATACTTTTTAAACTGGACATTAAGAATTATCTCAGTTTGTGTGATTAGAAGTCTCAATCTGATGCTGCCACTTTGTTAAAAGTACATTATTCCCAGAGTAGATTCAGATTAAATTAATGTGTTTGTCTCTGTTTCCAATCAGCATTTTATGAGGTTTGGTACAAGCTTTTACTGGATTGGGCTCCGTTACAGTGAAAAACATCGTGCCTGGTTGTGGGAAAACAACTCCAACGTCTCCCAAGATCTGTAAGTTTCTGGCAGTCAAGGTCTTTTTAGTTCTTTGTGCGTTTATCTGTAGATCTCACCAGAGAATGTGACATTCGGCAACACTGTAGCAAGGATAACCTAACGCATGCAAATACAGAAAAGAGAGGAGATATAACAGAACGTGAATTTTAGCTCCATCTAGAACATTCAAATTTATGCTCAAATGTCATGAGGTTAGTGTATTTGTGACCATGAAACAGCTTTCAGCATTTTTCTTTTTTTCTGCCTTGTGTAAGCATTCGGATGTGTATGTGCATCTACAGGTGTTCACATTCACAGAGCTGTCCAGGGAAAATAGTATATCTATTATTTTCTATTCTCTTATTAAGCCCGATATTCTCAGCATCCTCCCATATTTCAAATATTCTGAGCTTATTTTCTGTATATTTGTAAGCTTTGGATCTCATTTTCATTCATAAGTATGGGTTTTGCAGTGTCAGACAGTGACAAATTTTATGCTTGGATTTGTTTTCCTGGACTACATTAGCCGGTACCTCTCTAAACAAAAGAGAAGCAAAGTATATTGTATATCAAAACCATTAATAACAACAGCAGAAAGAGAAAATCTTTGGCCTCAATGCTGTTGATTATAGGGACAACAACAGTTTTTGTAATATTGTGCTCTGGAATCGTGAAAACGGGGCTTCTGAGTAAAAAAAATGGGCTCATTATGTTAATATCGCATTCAAGTGCTTTTAAAAGTTCTGTCATTTAATTAAAAACACTACTCTTGAATATTATTCCCTTTTCTAATATGTCAACATTTTATTTTTTGTTACAGATTGCCGTTAATTCAAAATTTAAATACAAAGAAATGCGTAGTGTATAGCCCAGATGGAAGTGCTTTGGATGAATCCTGTGGAAGTACATATCGTTTTATATGTAAGCAACAGCTGAGGCGCCCGGGTGGCTCAGTCGGTTGAGCCTCCGACTTCGGCTCAGGTCATGATCTTGCCGTTTGTGAGTTTGAGCCCCGTGTCAGGCTCTGTGCTGACAGCCCAGAGCCTGGAGCCTGCTTCAAATTCTGGGTCTCCCTCTCTCTCTGCCCCTCCCCTACTCATGCTCTGTCTCTCTCTCTCTCTCTCTCTCTCTCTCTCTGTCAAAAATAAATAATCATTAAAAAAATTTAACATGTAAGCAACAGCCTATTTAGGTGTTTCTTGGAGTGGAAGGGGTGGGTAATGAAGGTTCAGCAGTACTAAGAATATGACTTTACCTCTTGTATTGTTGCTAATTATCTGCCTTAGGGATCTGTAAAATGTTTCGAATTATGTCTTATGACACAATTTCCATATATTTGAAATCCTGTGTTTTAACACTATGAAATTCCCTATGACCCAGCAATTGCACTACTCGGTTCTTGTCCAAGGGATACAGGTTTCGAAGGGACTGTTTCGAAGGGACACGTGCACCCCAATGTTTAGAGCAGGGCTGTAGACAATAGCCCAAGCATGGAAAGAGCCCAAATGTCCATTGACAGGTGAATGGATAAAGAAGACGTGGTATATATGCCCAGTGGAGTATTAGCAGTCAAAAAGAATGAAATCTTGCCATTTGCGACGATGTGGATGGAACTAGAAGGTGTTATGCTAAGCGAAATTAGTCAGAGAAAGACAAATATCATATGACTTCATTCATATGAGGAATTTAAGATACAAAATGGATGAACATAAGGGAAGGGAAGCAAAAATAATATAAAACAAGGAGGGGGACAAAACATAAGAGACTCTTAAATACAGAGGACAAACAGGCTTGCTGGAGAGATTGGGTGGGGGGGATGGGCTAAATGGGCAAGGGGCGTTACGGAAAACACTTGCTGGGATGAGCACTGGGTGTTGTATACAGGGGATGAATCACTGGAATCTACTCCTGAAATCATTATTGCACTATATGCTAACTAACTTGGATGTAAATTTAAATAAATAAATAAATAAATAAATAAATAATAAAATTGATGAAATTTGTGCACCTATACCTGAAATTATAAAGCATCAAGGTATAGAAAAGAATATTTTGATTTAATACATATGTTCAATATTACATTTAATATATTTTTATGTGTATATTCTGGTAAATTTTCTCTGTAGAAATTCAAATAAAATAATTCATGTCAAATGATATATATCACTGTCATTTCAGTTCTTTGTAAGGTACACTGAATTGGAAAGTCCTATCTTCACCTTACTTTTCTGGAACTTAGTTCTTTCTGGATATCTATATATCTATTTGTTTTAATTTAGAGCTTAGAGTGTCATATGACATCTTTCTCATGTGTATCATCCGACTTTAGAAGGGAACATATTTGTGTTTCTTCTCTTGATGGTCTTGAGCTCTGCAGAACAATTTTGAATCTTTGTCCAAATAGGTGATTCCCTATTTGGGAATCTATGGCTTTTAGATTTTGCAAGGGTAAATAGAATCTAAGCCCTGATCACATAAATTTGCAATACTCATTTTTTCACTCTACAATCTCTCTTGCCTTATGCTTATCCATCAGTAAAAAGTCACTCAGGTGTACATTGAAGATATTAATCTTTAATAAATCCCAAACCTTTTCCCTAAAAGTTGTGTCAAATATTGAACAATTCCCTTTCTCTGTGGGGGAGGAACAAACCACTTAACTGTGGGGATTCTGAGTGTGCCAAAGAAGGGGTGAGAACATAATAAGGCCACGTATCTATGACCTGGATGGGGTTTTCCTAATCTCACACATATAAAAAGACAATTCTCTTTTGTAAAACTATTGTACGTACATCTTAAAAATTTTATACTGACATGTCTCTTTGCTTTCTATTTTTATATTTCAATTGAATTATAATAATTAAGAACCTCAAGTTGATTTTTAATACAGTCAGGGAGAGAAAAGGGCCTTGTGTGTTTTAGTTCTTAAAATATAAATATAATAAGACAACAAAGTGAACTTTTCACATTCTCATATGAAGATTAGGAGAAGTGTGCTTAAGTTATATTATGAAAAAGACAAGATGATATAAATCAAACGTGTAACTTGGACTAGGAGAACACACACTGCCCTCTCTGGGTATTTAAAATGTTTGGGCTTTGTTGTCCATGTAAATTCAAAAAATTCAATTACATTAAAAATAGCATAGATAAGCTAATAATGAAAATCACTAGTTTTCTGTCCCAATATCCCACCTTCCTCTCCTTCTCCCATAAGGCAATTTCCTCTGGGTTTTTTGTTTGCTTTTCTACTTAGAGTGGTTTTCTCTGTAGTGAAGCAAGGATAGTCTACTTTTTATACTTTTGTCCAGGATGAATCTGTGAAGTGCCTAGAGCTCAATTTGCCTTTTTACTGAGAACTCACATATATTCATTATGATTTCAAGCGCAATGAGGAAACAGAAGGTGCTAGATACGATGGATGGGATCTAATTTCAGAGAGTAATCTATGTCAAGAATTGTCTCTATTGAGATGGGAAAATTCCTGTAGCCTCCCAATTATAGCTCAGGTGTTCTTTTCAAACCCGATATTTTCGGGCCTTATGATGGAAAGGAGAGTGCTAGTCCCCCACAGTAGTATGTCTTTCTCATAGCATCATCCTATCATATTGGTGACACTGAGTCTATGACCGTCAGGCACACACTTTATCTATCTATCATATCTATCTATCTATCTATCACCTATCTATCATCATCATCTAGCTATCTATTTTTACTTTAGAGAGAGAGAGAGGACAAATAGGGGAGAGGGGCAGAGAGAGAGAGAGAGAGGGAGAATCTTAAGCAGGTTTCCCATTCAGCTCAGAGCACAATGCAGGGCTCCATCCCAAGACGCTGGGATTATGACCCAAGCCCAAATCAAGAGTTGGACGCTCAGCTGATTGAGCCACCCAGTTGCCCCAACCACATTTCATTTTTACTATTCTTCCTCCCACTTTTACCTGCAGGCTGCTTTCCTTCGTCCTGAAAATATCTTTGTCATCACTGGGATAGGAAAGACTTCTTTTATGTAAAGGTCTTTCTACCAAACATCTCTTTTCCCTTCTAACATGTAATTTCTGATATATTTGGAGGGGGGGAGACACATTATTTTACTTTTGTTCTCTGTTTTTTTTGTTATGAAATGGGCTAATGCACATGGATGGATCTAGCTGAATAAATATCTCAGGGTTGAATGTAAAACTAATGAAAGAGGGCGAGGAAATGTTCAAAACAAAACCCCACAAAATAACAATATAATATGCCAAGAGTCAGCTTATCCTTCCTTAATTTTATCTTGGTACCTAGGTGTATTGCCCTCAATATGTGTAATACATGTTACATATTGTTGCATATCAAATTATGGTAGATTTAGAAACTTGAAATAGCATATGTTTGTATGTCATAGTATCTATGGGTCAGGAGCTGGGCCTGGCTTAGTCCTTAGTTCAGTGCTTCACAAGGCTGGAATCAAGGTCTTGGCCAGGCTGCATTCTTATCTGAAACTCAGAGTCCTTTTCCAACTTTATTCAAGCTGGTGGCAGAATTTAGTTCTTTTCTGTTGTAGGACTTAGGACTTAGACCCTCACCCCCCAGTGGCTTCCCCCTCCATAGACAGTCACTCCGGGAATGCTTACTTCTTCAGGCCAGAAGGTGCCCACTCCTCTCTCTTTCTCACCTCTGGAGGCTTTTTTTTTTTAAGTATTCAACTAATTAGGTCAGGTGTACCTACAATATTCTCTTTTGACTAACTAAAAATTGACTAATTTGTAACCTTAATCACACCTGAAAAATAGCCAAATCTTTCCATTTAGTGTAATCTAATCACAGAGCAACCCCCCCATCACCTTCATAAATCCCACTGAAACTCGAGGGCAGGGGACTGTATAGACATACACCAGGTCATGGGAATTTGAGAGTCATCTGTCTACCATACGAACATTCCCTAAAATATACATTGTAAGTGCTGCTACATAGTTTATTGCATTTAAACATTACCTTTTGATTCCTGGTGAGATAACCAGGAATCGAATTCATAAAAGTGAGGACAAATAATACTTTTTAAAAATTTTTTTCCAATATATTAATTCTTAATTCCTCCATTACTGACATTTAAGTTACCTATTAAAGACGGAGTTTTTGTATAGCTGGCTTGAGACAACTCTTTGCTTATCTTCAGAGATACTTAAGAGTTGGTGGTTTTTCGTTTGTTTTGTTTTGTTTGAAATGGGCTCCACATGGGGTCTGTACTCAGAACCCTGAGATCAAGACCTGAGCTGAGATCAAAGGTTGGATGTGTGACCCACTGAGATGCCCAGGTGCCCCTAAAAGTTGGTTTTTGACTCTTAGCCATGATTAGGGCAGTGAGTTAGCTACCTAACTAAATAACTAAGTTAGTTAACAGAAAAACTAACAGAAAAAAAAACTTATGGTAAGTTTTTTTTAAGTTCAAACTTCCTGTGTAGCACCTAGAACCAATTTGTTTATTTATAACTTATACTTGAGATAATTGGTTAGATATCCTGTCTCTGCTCTGTAACCAGACTCTGCAGTAAACTTCTGCCTGAGCTCTCCTAAAACCAAGTTTTGTCACATAAATACCAGCACAAATATAAGCAGTTTCATCTGGGTATGAATCATACCTTTGTGGAAGTAAGAACACTGGGGAGTTTGGTCCTGCATGTTTTTTTCGTCCCAAATTCTTACTTGAATTCCCTCCTGTTGTATTATATAATTTGCCTTTTTAAAAAGCTTTATATGGGTATGCTAATTGAAGCCTTATGATTTATTTCAGTTACCTAAATCTTTGGGATATCTCAATCCCCGTTTTCATTTCCACAATTTTAGGCCTTTTGAATTTTTTCTCTTTATATCTTAGTGCAGGAGTTAGAAAACTTTCTCTGAAGAACTGGGTCGTAAATATTTTCAACTTTGTGAACGAGTCTCTGTGGAACTATTCAAGTCTGCCATTGTGGTGCAAAAGAAGGCATTGATAATACATAAATGAATGGTTTGGCTGTGTTACAAAAGAACTTCATTTCCAAAAACAGATGGTGGGATAAATTTGGTCTAACAGGCCATAGATTGCAAACCCTTGCCAAAGTGTCCAAAAGGAGAATATGTAGGCACCAATCCTACTTTCCTTCTTGCCTTATCACATCTTATTAGTCGTAAATGTACTTATAAAATTTGCCGTATAGAACCAGTTGTGTCTTGGGGGGCTTGGGTGGCTCAGTTGGCTAAGCATCCCACTCGTGATTTCGGCTCAGGTCATGATCTCACTGTTTGTGAGTTCAAGCCTCACATGGGGCTCTGTGCTGACAGTGCAGAGCCTGCTTGGGATTCTCTCTCTCTCTCTTTTTCTCCCTCTCTTTCTTCCCTGCCCACACTTGTGCACTCTCTCTCTCAGAGTAAAATGAATAAACTTAAAGAAAACAGTTGTGTCTGATATTATGCGTTCATTTTAAAAGGTGAAAATCCATAAAGTATGTGTGTTAGCCAAACTACCAGGTATCTGCCAGTGATACTCAGCTTCTGGTGTACCTACTTTTACATAATTTCCTTCTACACTGTACCAGGGTTGATCTGGGTCATCAATGGAATACAGCAGAAATGAAAATATGCCACTTCTAAGGCTAGATCATATAAGATAGTATGGCTTCTTCTCTTCTCTCTCCCCTATCACTTGATCTGGGGGAAGCCAGCTACTGTATGATGAGAAACTCTGCTGATAGGACCATATGACAAGGAACTGAAGCCTCTTATGGACAGCCAGCAAGCAAGTGAAGTCCAACTGCAAGTAATGAGACCTCTTCTTTAACAGCCTCTGACTCTCCAGCCCTAGACAAGCCTTCAGAGGACACAGGCCCAGCCAGCCTCTTGATGGAAACCTCACGAGACACCATGAGCCAGATTCATTCTTCTGGGTTGTTCAAAGATTCCTAACCCTCAGAAATTGTGTGATATAATACCTGTTTATTTCTAAGCTACAAAGTGTTGGGATAATGTATTACATGGCAATAGATGATTCAGATTTTGGCACTCAGAAGAGAGGAACTACCATAAAGAAAAAAATAAGCTGAGTGCTTGAACCATGGCAGTGGATAGAAGCTGAAAGGTCTAGAAAGACTGAAGGCTTCTACTGAAGGCTTACAGGGACATGAGAAACATGTTAGAAAAAGGAGATGATGATGACTGCCAGGCTACCCTACCGTCACTGTTCTCACTGAGGCTGGATTATACTGGGTGTCATCAGCACTCTGAAATAGGCTAGACAGAATCCGGTCATTTGGGTGGCCCCGGGAAAAGTTAGGGCATTTAGACACTCAGTCTACCCCCTCCCTCCACAGGGAAAGCTGAGAACTGGGAGTTTCCTCCTGATTGAATAGATTTGAACCAGGGGTAAACATTATGACAAGAGGGCGTCTCAGTTTTTCCTGCTGGCTTCCAAGTGGGTAGTTTTGCATTCACCCAGGCTGCATGAAACCTCTCAGTTTTAGAATTTCTCACAAAGGGATTTTGCCTGTGAATTGTTATTGAATTGGTGTGTTTGTGGTTGGAAGTAGGGTCTGGGATTTCCTATTTTGCCATCTTACTGATGTCATGTGGTAATTTTTTCCCCTAGAAGTATAAATAAAAATAAGCATATTATAGATTTATAATTTACATGCATTATATATATATATATATACACACATATACATGGCCTTAAGTGATATAAAATAGAGATTAATTCACTCTATCTCTAACATATCTAAATCAGATTTGAATTACACTCAAATGCAGTTTAACTGGATTTAAATGGACACAAATATCACCCTGTGTGAGTGTAAGAATTACGGCTGGATCCATCTCATGACTGGGAGAGGGATTGCCATTGTAAACAGTGCCATAAAACAGCGTCTTATCGCACTAGCTAGGGCTTTTAATATTCTCTAATTACCTGCTGAGGTTTTCTGAACAATATTCTTCGAGATGCTTCTAGCTCCTACAAAGCCTATGTTGCAGGGGCGCCCGGGGGGCTCACTCGGTTGATCGGCTGACCTCCGCTCAGGTCATGATCTCACGGCTTGTGAGTTCGAGCTCATGGCTCGTGAGTTCGAGCCCCACGTTGGGCTCTGTGCTGACAGCTCAGAGCCTGGAGCCTGTTTCGGATTCTTTGTCTCTCTTTCTCTCTCTCTCTGCCCCTCCCCCACCCTCACACATGCACTCTCTCTCTAAAAAATAGAAACAAAACAGACAAAAACATTAAATAAATGACACAGAGTTACCGCGAGAGAGCCAATGCGTACATGGAGAACTTAGTGACTTCAGGTTAACATTTTAGAATTGCTTATTCACTGAAAACGTAGGAGTCTCCGTGCAGGCTGTTACTGGATGAGAATATGAGGTGCATTTTAGAGGAAGGATCTAAAAGAAAGGGTGGTTTCATAAACACACTGGCTAAGCCTCCAGTTTCATACTGCAAGGACACTGCCTGATTTCAAACACCCCCATCCCTCCCACAGATACATAAAATCAATAAGAAAAGCCAATGCAACCACGCAAGACCCATGCCCTTTCAGCATCGGATGGTTCAGAGCACCACCACTTTCAAATCAGCTGTACGTAGAGAAAAGAAATTTAACAGGGCTCTTTCTCCAGCCTACTACTTAATGCAAATGGTGCAGCGCCCAGGGGATTCGTCCTTAAAATATTCTATGAAAAAGACAACAGAAGATGTCGATGAAGCACAGACACCATCAATCCAGGAAGATTAAACTGCACTCATAAATTCCAGGGCACTTCACGTAGTTTGGGACTTGGTCGTTCATAAGGGGTTTGGAACGTAAGACATGTGAGAAACTTGGAAAAACACTTTTTTTTTTCCTGTTGAGAGAAAGAAAATAAAGAAGAGGCGATGCCTCTTAGAGATGTGACTGAAAGTAAAAAAGAAGAAGAAGAAGAATTCTGAGGATTTAAGGATCCCGAAGAAAGGAGAAAGAAAAAAGACCTGTCTTTGCCTGCCCCTCCCCACCGCACCTTGCACGTGGACATCCAAAAAGGAAACTGCACAGAAAAGCACAGAGCGGACAGAAGAGGGAGCTCTCTAACTAGGAACCTTGATCATTAAATGAATAAAAATGGAAAAAACAAAAACAAAAAAACCAGACTACATCTACATGAAACCTCTTTAACAATTCAAGGATGTGATTAAAGGATTTTTTTTTTAACCTACAAAAAGTCAATATCTGAAAAAAGAAAACAACCACAAAACTGATAAAAACGGTAGTGCCACCCTGCACATTAACTACAATATCCTCACACGGTCATAAAAGAGAACAGAAATACAAAAA
>NC_064809.1:43203730-43205210 GCF_023721935.1 Panthera uncia
AAAAAAAAAAAAAAAAAAAAAAAAAAAAAAAAAAAAAAAAGGGTGAAATGAAGCAGAAGTCGATGAAACTCAGAAAAGCAGTAGATTGCCCAGGGTAAAGTGATGAACAGAGATTTATAAGGCAAACGGAAGCAATTAGAACGCAGGTGCTGTGAACCTTGCTCAGAGGTCTGAACAGAGGCAAAGAATCACGTCTAAAGAGGATTCCGTGAAGCCAAAAAAGACACTTTCTAGTCTTAAAGGATACATGCTACTCTGAAGATTGAACAGTTATGAGTCTATTAAATAACAGTGACTATATCATATAAAAATGACAATAGATGCAAGAAGAAATAGTAGCACATTGATAGAAGGTGATTTTAACCGGCCGCCCTTAATATAAGGCAGCAAGTTTGAACACAAAAATAAGTTAAGCTACAGATGCTCTAAATGATCCAGTGTGCTACTCTTTCTCTGCACGTTTTTACCTGACCCTGCATTAGGATTGTTAGACTTGCGCTTTTTCAGCTATTATGGGCTACGGTTGTTTGTTAAAACAGCAAATTGGGGCGCCTGGGTGACTCAGTCGGTTAAGCGCCAGACTCTAAATCAGTATGGTAGGTATTTTAGATATGCATTGACTACTATATAGTGATAGTACAAAATATGCCTTCTTTTTTTTTTTTTCAACGTTTTCTTTTTTATTTATTTTTGGGACAGAGAGAGACAGAGCATGAACGGGGGAGGGTCAGAGAGAGGGAGACACAGAATCGGAAACAGGCTCCAGGCTCCGAGCCATCAGCCCAGAGCCTGACGCGGGGCTCGAACCCACGGACCGCGAGATCGTGACCTGGCTGAAGTCGGACGCTTAACCGACTGCGCCACCCAGGCGCCCCAAAATATGCCTTCTTTTTAACCACATTTGAAACCTCCACAAATATTGGATATCTAACATTTGGAAAAAGTAGAAATGTATGGATACTTTCTTATCTGGATGAAGTACATACATATATTTATGCATGTGTATGTATATATGTACATGTATCTATGTGTTTGTGAGGATTCTAAAGGTTTTACTTTGCAGAAAAAGTCCTAAGGTATTTCATTGGAATTATCTGCACTCCTTATTAACATTGTGCTGGTGGTATAGCCAATGTACTTAGGCTAAAAACTATAGATAGAAAGATATATAATATATATACATACACACACACATATTTAGATGCTCTAAATAATATATGTTTAATAATATATATGATATATATTATTTAATATATATTAATTAATTTAATATATATTAATTAATATATTGTATATATTTTATATATTTAATAATAAATATCTGTAATATAAATATATATATTTAACAATAAAGATCTATAATATAAATATATATATTTAATAATAAATATCTATAATATAAATATATATTTAATAATAAATATCTATAATATATATTTAATAATAAATGTATATAATCTAAATATATATATTTAGATTA
>NC_064809.1:43205610-43289160 GCF_023721935.1 Panthera uncia
TAAATTAATTAATATATTTTAAAGAATATATATTATATATAAATATATACTTATATTTATATATATTTAGAGCAATCTAAATATATATATTCATATTATATATATTTAGAGCAATCTAAATATATATATATATATATAAACTCTCTGTATTTGCACATGTATGATAATATACCTAAATAATATGAGAAAATTGATGATAAACCTAACTCCTCTAATAATAAGAAATAAAAATAAGTTAACAGGTTGTGGAGTTAATATGCAAAAATAAACAACATTCCTTTATGCAAATAAAACCAGTAAGAAGACATGATGAATGAAAAACCCTATTTACACTAATGACAAATAAGATGAAATATTTGGGAATAATTTAACAAGGACTATTCAAAAATCTATACAAAAAAATGTAAAACATTCCTGGGAGACAAAAAATATACTTTAAAAAGGTAAGGACATCTATTTTGGGTTAAGATCTTTTCTTTTTTTTAAATTTTTTAATGTTTATTTATTTTTAGAGAGAGAGAGAGAGACGGGGGGAGAGAGAGAGAGAGAGAGAGAGAGAGAGAGAGAGAGCATGACCAGGGGAGGGGCCGAGAGAGAGGGAGACACAGAATCCAAAGCAGGATGCAGGTTCTGTGTTGACGCGGGTGGGGGTGGAACTCACAAGCCATGAGATCATGACCTGAGCCGAAGTGGGACGCTCCACTGACTGACTCACCAGGCACCCCTAGGATCTTTTCTTAAATTGATTTATAAATTTGAAGTGATCCACATAAGGATCCAATGACTGGTGGATCTGGGCAAGTTGACACTGAAGTTCATATGGAAAAATAAACAGGAAGTGCAAATAGCTATAAGGAAATGCTAGACCTACTAATTGTTGAAACATGCCTCAAAAGTCTCCGGTTAAAATAGTGTGGTTGGTAATGACACACAAAGAGATCAAAAGAATAGAACCCAGAAATAGTCACAACTACATATAGAAATTTAGATTATGAGAAAGGTAGTGTTCTTAAATAGGATAGATGTTGGTGAAAAACCAACATTACGATCAACAAAGTTCTAGTATAGAAAAAGCATGCTCTTAACATGGGCATCACTCTTCACGACCGTGAACTTCTGGTTATGTGAGTCCACATTCTAACAACATTGAGTTATTTAGGGGGAAAAGCCAATATCAAGTATTTTTCATAGGAGCAATTGAATATAAATGGCTTGTATATCGTAAATCATTTTTATGTGAAAGAAACTCAGGCCTCTTCCAGCCCCTTGTTCCTCCATTAATTCAGTATTGGCATATTTATTGGCTGTGGAGACTCTCGTGAGATTTTCTGTTTTTCCACACACATCCACAAAGTTATATGTGCAGCTAGAACTCACTCAGAGTACAGCCTTCACTAGCATTAAGAGAAGTGTATATTTCCAAAAAAGTAGTTTTATTAGTGACAATGGTAAAGTAGTTTAGATTTAAAGGCTCTAGGGGCTTAGACAAAGCCGAATTTGAATTCTTACTTGAATTCCTATTATATTTGAGGCCTCAAGCAAATGATTTTATTTTCAAAGCCTTAATTTTCTCATCGACACAATGGGACTATCCACTTGGTGAATTTGTTGAGAAATAATGAAAACATTTTGCATTGTTAAGAATGCATTCAAATAACTACAACAAACAATGAATGGCAACAAAAACTTAAACCGAAACAAATTAAATCTATGTCAAATTAGTAATACTATTGTACAGAAAAAAGAAACACAAGTGACTAAAATACAGTGGTTTCTTACTGTTTTTTTTTATGTAAAACCAGTGTATTCTATAGAAAAAAACATTTGCAAGCAGTCAAAAACAGTATGTGGCAGTCTTTTCAGTTACATATTGGTAAAGACATTTTGAAATTATTTTATGCATGATGTAGAAAAAAGTAAATAAGAAGTTGCGTTAGTATCACACATGAACAAGAATTCAGTGTACAAAAAAGATCCAAATAGAAAAATAAAAGTATTTAGGATTAAAAGCCCATCATTTTAAACTTGAATTGAAATACAGAAGTATGGCCTTTAAAATGACACATGTATTTCTTAGCGAGATACACCAAAAATTATAGAAACAATGGCCTTCCAGTCTAATAAACACCACCAGTCTCTACATTACCATTTCAAATATTAACGGTTATTAATGGCAACCAGGATTCCTTGGAGAAGTAAGTAACTTCAGACAGAGCAGGAAGCATTACACACACACACACACACACACACACACACACACACACCATTAGGATAATTTGTTGTGCCAGATCACAAAAGAAGCTATAAAACAAAACTTAGATGGAAATAGTGTGTAAAGGACTCAGGAATCAACTCAAAGGTGTTTCTACTGGCAATTTTAAATTTTGAAATGATAATGACAGGTTTAAACAGAAATATGGTAATGATTGCTATAGATGGAAAAAAATCAAATGTCAAAGATTGCTTGAATTTGTAATTTTATGTGAAAAATTATGGTCACAATGAAAGATTATCAGAGACAAAACTGATTAGCCTGAAAATTCAGAAAATTTAGTAAAAATCAAACATTTATTCTGCCTTCTGTTTGTGAATTTCATTTCAAAGAATTTGAAGAGTTCACAAATGAAGTTTTTGGGGGACAGTCCCACCCAGTAAATGCAGAAAGAATAATAGGACTAGAAAACTTCCATTTTCCAAACCTTAATAATATGATGGAGCTAGGCAGGAAGCATCAACTGATTTTAAAACCATTAGGCGAAACTTTGATGAGGAAACTTCTATTACAAGGACCAGGCTGATGGCATCTGAATCCATGAAATAATCTGTTATGTAACACATGGGGCAACTCAGGATTATTTACCACCCTGGGAGATAAAATATTGGCAACAAAACCGCATCATGAAGGTTTCTTTGACCAAAAACAAACAGAGAGAACCTGAATATAATCAATCCTCTATATGGACTATCAGTTAACAGGAAATTTAGGGAGTAGAGGAACAGTTAAACAATACTCAGAGGAAGGAATCACGGTAATATAGAATGTAAGGCTTTAAGAAAAACAAATGACTATTTTCTTTGACAAATCATGGCATGAATAAAACAGAGAGGAAGTGTGAAAAAAAGTATAAAAAATAAAGATAATCAGTTTCACAACTGAATATAATTTAGAAATTCATATAAAAGGCATACATTTTAAAATCTCCATATATACAGAAATTAAAGATAAACTATTCATTGCTAGGATATTTTAGCTAAAAATATCAGCTATTTAGAAATAAATGATAGTGAAATTATTGTGTACCAAAAGGTCTGGGAAGTTAGTAAATCAAGAGACCGATTTAAAATGATAGGAACAGGGGCACCTGGGTGGCTCAGTCGGTTAAGCACCCGACTTCGGCTCAGGTCATGATCTCACGGTCCCTGAGTTCGAGCCCCGCGTCGGGCTCTGTGCTGACAGCTCAGAGCCTGGAGCCCGTTTCAGATTCTGTGTCTCCCTCTCTCTCTGCCCCTCCCCTGTTCATGCTCTCTCTCTGTCTCAAAAATAAATAAAAGTTAAAAAAAATTTTTAAATGATAGGAGCGGATTAAGTACAATAAAGTAAATCAATTGTCCTTACAATTCAAATCAAGTAAAAGGAAGGAGGTAATAAATACAAGAATGAGTTAGATTATGATGGTTATGATAAGTAAACAGTATGGAGAACTCACAAAGCAACAGGTTGGTTCTTTTGAAAGGCTGACAAAACAAACAAACACTTGGCAAAATTTGTAAAAGAAAAAACGTTAGAAGGCACAGATAAATATTTTTAGGCATTATAAGGGGACACATATAGAGATCTAGAAATGAAATAGTTTAGAAAGCTAAAAGAAAACTGATAATTTTAGTGCAAACAAATTTGACAGTGTTGACGTTTTGTTAAGAGAAATGTTTAGGTTAAGGCAGCTTATTCCAAGCTTGAATATTTTTAAAACCATGAAAATATTATTCTTTTTAAAATTTTTAACGTTTATTTATTTGAGAGAAAGAGAGAGAGAGAGGAGAAGGAGGGGCAGAGAGAGGGAGACAGAGGATCCAAAGCAGGTTCTACCCTCACAGCAGGGATGCGGGACTCCAGCTCATGAAATGAACCGTGAGATCAGGACCTGAGCCGAAATTGGTAGTCGGCTGCTTAACCATCTGAGCCACCCAGGCGCCCCGAAAACATTATTTTTTAAAACTCTTTCCATAAAGAGAAGCAGAGGACTTCAGGAAGATTTCTTTGAAAATTTCATGGTTATATTTTTCAATTTTATATAAGCCGTTTTGGAAAATAGAAAAAGCATTTCTAAATACATTTCATAGGCTAGCTTAACATTGACAAGGATAAAATTGATATTAAAGACAGAGATAGTTTAATACTACATTGAATAAGCTTGATTTCACATTTCTGCCTCTTTATAACTATATAAAATATTATGGATTTTAAAAATACAATTGATACATAAAGCAAATCTACAATACAAATGAGTAGCACAATAAGGTTAGTTAACAAATCCAGCAGTTCACATAATTATCATTTTATTGTTGTGGTGGGGGTGAGAACATTTCACTCTCTGTGATTTAAATATTTAATAATAAAATCTTAAAACAAACTTGACTAAATGCTAAGCTTTGTTAATTATGATTGGTGCGTATTACTTTACACAAGTATGTAAAAACTAATTTGGGCCAACACATTTCTCAGCCCTTGATTGACTATGTAGAAAATAAACAATTTTGGGGGGTGCCTGGGTGGCTCAGTTGGTTGAGCATCCGACTTCAGCTCGGGTCATGATCTCGCAGTTGGCGAGCTCGAGCCCTGTGTTGGGCTCTGTGCTGACAGCTCGGAGCTTGGAGCCTGCCTCTGATTCCGTGTCTCCCCCCTTCTCTGCCTCTCCCCCGCTCATGCTCTGTCTCTCTCGGTCTCAGAAATAAAGATAAGCATTAAAAAAATTTAAGAAAATGATTTTTTTATGACATTTTATCGTAATTTTCCATGAAAACGCTGTTCAATCCATGGCTTCATGCCTGTCACAAAACACACAAATGGCAAGTGCACTTAGAATAAAAACCAAAATTATAATGGGTGCACAAAGGTCCACACCTCTGGATTTAGCCTCTGCTTCTCTCTCCTCCCCTTCTTAAGCTCCTTGTCTTCTTCATCATTCTGCTCTTATCAAAATAGAATTTTTTTTTGGTAACTTTTTTCGGTTTGTGTATAGTAGACACACGATGTTACGTTCACTTCAGGTATGGAAGCAGCCTAAATGTCCACCAATAGACAGATGGATAAGGAAGACATGGTAGATATATATGGACATATATGATGGAATATCACACAGCCCTTAAAAAGGATGAGATTGTGCCATTTGTTGACAACATGGAAGGATCTGGAGAATATTCTGGTAAGTGAAATAAGTCAGGCTGAGAAAGACAAATACTATTGGATTTCACTCATATGTGGAATCTAAAACAAACGAATGAATGAACAAATAAAACGCAGAACCAGACCTATCAATACAAAGTGGCTTCCTTTAGAGTCACAGACTCTTCCAACTGCTGCTCACTTGCACGTTATTATTCCATTTGCCAAGAGTTCTGTCATCCTACTGGTTTGCCGAGAAACATCTTGGTCGCTCCACGGGTTTCACACTCAAATGCCATTTTTGCCTCGAAGCCTAGAAAGTCCGCTTCAAACTCAATTCTTCATTTTCTGTATTTTGCAGCAGTCAGCGCAGTACTAGGGGGAGTAATTCAATTTCTACCAAAATGTGCTGTATTCAAATAGTAGTGCCATTTTGAAATTTTGAGGGTGTATCTGTTGACCTTTCAACCCTTATTTTGAAAATGTTTCAATATAGTAAATTTCACGAACCCTCATATACCCTTCACCCAGTTTAGATTTATTTGATTTTCAAAATTTCTTAAAGCCTTCTTAGTGTTAATTTTTGTGTACATTTAATAAACTCGTAGTTTGAAATTTAGTTCAACCCTGGGTTTCATCAACAGTTTATTAAATGTAAAAATGAATCTGTTCGTTACCCAAAATTTTGCAAAAATTAAACAAAACATTCTTATGGAAGATAAGTTTTTTAACTATTGGCCTTTATTCCCCTGCAAGGTTATTTTTGTGTCAGGTCATAGATGGAAAAATAATACAATAATTATTGGTGGAATTTTCTGCTGGAAGTTTTTTCCACAGCACATTTGGCAAAAAGCTTCTCTGTGTTTGAATCTTTTGTATTTTATACATCATCAGCTTTTACACAATCCTCTGCATGCAGATGTATGTGTTTGGAGTTAAACAGTTTTCTGTATAAGCTTTAAAATTTGATCCATAAACTGCACAGGTTCCATTCTGCATGTCAACCATAGTTAGTCTAGATTAGAGAGAAAGACAAATTATATTCATGACTTACTTTATGAATACATAAATATAAAAAATGCAATAAAATTTATTTAAAAATAAGTATTAAAGTAATATCATTTCAGGATGTTTTAGGACCATGCTTGGTATCTCTTAGTTAAAAGATATGCAGAATATAGCCAACTCGGTTATAAAAAGTAGTTTCATTCTAGTATAGGTCACTATTTTGTCTACATTGGAAATTTGTCATTTTAGGGAGTCTAGGCTCTCTTGGTATATGTACCTGAGCGAAATGAAAGGTTTTTGAAAAAGTTTTGTGTTTATATTTATTTTAAAAAGTTTTGTTTTTATTTTGAAAGAGAGACAGTGGGGAGGGGCAGAGAGAGGGGAAGACAGAGAATCCCAGGCAGGCTCCGTGCTGTCAGCACGAAGCCTAATGCAGGACTGGATCGCGCCAAAACATGAGATCATGACTTGAGTTGAGATCAAGAGTCTAGCACTTAACTGAATGAGCCACCCAGGAGCCCTGAAATGAAAGTTTTTAAATGTTTTTTTAAACAAATAAATTAGAAATGAAGTTAGAATTCAATGAGGTCAGCAGATATCATGTTTTATGCAAAAACAAACAATCTTCTTTAGATATGTGCAACTTTACCTGGAAAGGAAATAAAAATAAATTGTAAAATTCTTATATATGTGTATATATACATACATATATAATATTATTTAATATATAATATACATATGTATTAAATACACACATATGTGTATATGTTTAGGTGTATATAAATATATATATGTGTTTATAACATAAACTTAAACATATATATATGCATGTGTGTGTGTGTAGGCATTCCATCTAGAGATAGTTCTATCTGTGTATCTATTTTGCCTTGGAATCTGGTGATTGCTTTCTGCTAGGAACAGGTGAGAAATAGAAGGCTGAGCAAAGAGTGATGATGAATTGATGTGAATCAGAACAATAAAAAAAAAGAAAGACTGTGGTCTGATAGTAAGTATTTAAAAGGACAAGAGGAGATGGGGAGGCTGGGTGTCTCAGCCAGTTAAGTGACGGACTTTGGCTCAGGTCATGATCTCAAGGTTCATAGGTTCGAGCCCCGCATCGGGCTCTGTGCTGACAGCTCAGAGCCTGGAGCCTGCTTCAGATTCTATGACTCCCTGTCTCTCTACCCCTCCCCAGGCTCACATTCTGTCTCTCTCTTTCAAAAACAAACATTAAAATTTTTTGAAAACAATAAAAAAAGGACAAGAGAAGAAACTCAGCCTATATAGAAATCACTACCTACTATAAGAGAAAAAACAATTAAGAAATTTTTAGTAACTGCTCTTAGTTGGTCTCAATCTATGCACATTAGACTTTCACTTTTAAATCGGACTTTGTTTTTCTATTCCTTTCAGCTTCTGTGTCTGTTTTCCCATACCATTCCCATCGCATGTCCACCACAGCATAACTCTGGATTTTACTTGTTTAAAACCATATCTCTGACTGAAGTGTGAAAGTCTTGATGGAGTTCTGTACTATTCATCCCTGTAGTTATCTCTGTATGGTTTCTGGAAATTGAGTAATGCTCAACAAATACTTATCACATGCACAAACGAAACTTAATATGCTAGTTGTTTTGCTTTGGCTTCCAAAACAAACATTTGCACTTGCAGAGTGATAAATGTTGAGATAAGGTGATACAAAATTTTATTAGTATTTCCAGAGAATAAACTTTTTTTTTGCCAAAAATGAAATCCAGCCATACAGAAATGAGATCACCCCAGATCAATTCTAAGGTAAACTGGGACATCCAAATTCTAAATATATAATGAATAGTCCCTGACAATGAATATAAGGGGACATTTGAAAGAAAAAGATGACAGTAAGAGTTCATTCATTGATCACTGCCAACTAAGCGTTAAAGAAGCAAAGTAAACTTCAAAATCAGTGAGAAGAGATTCTTTAAAGTCAGTTAATGATAATTCTGGCTGTAGTGTAAGAAAGGGATTTATTTGACTCTCTACCACAATTACTCGTTTTATAGCGTAAGTGAATTATTACACATTCTAAGATTCTGTTCCTTACCCACAAAATTAGGTTAAAAATGACCTCTGTTAGATGTTTTTTAAGAGTCTTCAATGAGAAGATACATATAAAGTGCTTAAAACTGTCTGACAGAAAGAACCGAATTGACCTGACATTAGCAAGGATGTTGTTGTGATGTTTTCGTTACTTACTCCAGAATTAGAGGTTCAAATAAGTAAAGTATACTTGAAGTAACGAATTAAAAACTTTTAGAGTCCAAAGAACTTCTGTTTCCTCTGTGATATCACGAGACTTAAGGGCAGCAGACCTGACAAACCTCTTTGGTTTTATTTCTGAGATTTGTGCTAACATGGTGAAATTACCAAACCAGGTATCCTAAGTGATAGAAGTGACCTTTTAAGCGAGCTACCCTAGCATTCATCCAAAAGAGTAAGCCTGTATTCATAAACTCTGTGAGCGCTAGGATGTTGTCACGTGGTCCTGCTATGCCCAGTTGAGCTGTATAATCAAGTGGTTAAAAAAGCAGGCTATAGAAACGGAATACATAGGATACTGGAGAGTCCACAAAGAGCCAGACGGCTGGAGTTCACAGGACATAGGACTTGAGATGAGAGAGGTGAACAAATAAAGAGATCTGAGGATATGCAGAAGATCTCACTTGCGTATTTAAGAGTATTGATTAATGCATGTGTGTAAGAAAACTTTCCTGGTGCTTGCACAGCGTCTAAAATCGTACCTGTCTTCACCAGCCATATTGCAAAACTTCAAATTTCAAAAGGCTTTGGGTAGATTACTTAAAAGTGTCTTTGCTTGGTAGTGGGGCATAATTCATTGTAGACTGAGCATTCTAGTAATGCTTAAAAGCAAGGCCAAACCAGATCAAGCTGTTTCCAAGTAACTTATTTGTGTCCTGGGGAAAAAAAAGAGCTCATGAATAATTTTAGAGACAAAAAATATGTAGCACTAAACAAGGGTGAAATTCACAGTGTATGAAATTTAATAGAAAAGTAACTGTAAGCGAAGGCACAAAATAATGTGACCATAAGGAGGAGAAAAATCCATCCATTAAAACTGATCCAGAACGAACACAGATGTTAGAATGAACAGACAAGGATATTGTGATAGGTTTTTGGTTTTTTGGTTTTTGGTTTTTTTTTAATGCTTATTCATTATTGAAAGACAGAGAGAGACGGAGCACGAGCAGGGGAGGGGCAGAGAAAGAGGGAGGCACGGAATCTGAAGTAAGTTCCAGGCTCTGAGCTGACAGCAGGGAGCCCAATGCGAGGCTTGAACTACAAACAGTGAGATCATGACCTGAGCTGACGTTGGACGATCAACCGACTGAGCCTTGCGGGCGCCCCAGATATCATGACAGTTTTGATGACTGAATTCCATATATTCAAAAAAGTTAAAGAAATACATGGAAGATTCATGAAATAGCAGCCAAATCAAACTTCCGAAATGAAAAGGTCAGTGTCTGCGATGAACTATACACTTGAAAGGGTAGTGAAAATTAGATATTGCAGGAAAAAAGATTTAAAAAATTGAATTCAGGACAATAGAGAATATCCACAATGAAACACAAAGAAAACAAGTGAAAAGAACACCAGTTCATCACAATTCTAACTTGCTTAATGGATCTGTAATTGTCCTGTGTCTGGGGAAGAGAAAAGAGAAATGAAGAAGGGGAAACACTTGAAGAAATAATGGTAGTTAAATTTTCTAATTGTGCTTGAAAATTATAAACTCACAGATCCGAGAGCCTCAACAAAACGCGAGCACAAGAAATATGAAAAAACTAACCCAGGGCATATTATGGACAAATTCCTCAAATCCTGTTATAAAGAAAAATCATTAAAGCAGTCAGAGGGAGGGAAAATGATGTATTATGGGCTGACTAAATGGATTAAAAACAAGATACAGCAATATGCTGCCTATAAGAGACGTACTTTAGCTTTGAGGGCACACATAGGCCAAGATGGAGAGTCATATTCCATGCAAATGATAACCAAAACAGAGCAGGTGGGGCTATAGTTATGGCAGTCAAAATAGACTTTAAGTCAAAATCAGTCACACAAGACAAAGGAGGTCACCATGTTGTAGCAAAGGGGTCAATTAATCAAGGGGATAAAACAAGTTTAAATAACGGACCGTAACAAGTGTCGCCCATAATGCAGAGCAACTGGAACTCTCACACCCTGCTAGTGGGAGGGTAAAATGGCACAGTCATTTTGGGTAGTAGTTTGGCAATTTCTTAAAAGGTCAAAGGCATACCTATTATCCAACCATTCCACTCCTAGATATTTATGTAAGAGAAAAGAAAGCCTATGGTCATACAAAGACTTGTACACAAATATTCATAGCAAGTGGCTTTATTGTTCATGGTCAACAACTGGAAGTTACCCAAATATCCATCAGCAGGCGAAAGGATAGACAAATTGAACTACACCCATAAATAAGATATCTCTCAAGAATAAAAAGAAATTAGTTCTTAATACATGCTTTAAGGTGGCTGGATCTCAAAATAATTATGCCGAGTGAAAAAGCCAGACATAACAGCAGTGCCTCCATTGATACTAAGTTCTATAAATTGCAGACTAATCTATAGTGACAGAAAGCAGACTAGTTGCCTGGGGACGGAAAGAAGTAGGTAGAAAGGGGGAGAAAGGAGGCGCGTCTGCGTGGCTCAGTCAGTTAAGCGTCCGACTCTTGATTTGGGCTCAGGTCATGATCTCATGGTTCGTGAGATGGAGCGCCAGTCTGAGCTCTCCACTGACAGCACAGAGCCTGCTTCGGATTCTCTCCCTCCTTCTTTCTCTGCCTCTGCTCTGTTTACGTGTGTGCTCTCTCTCTCTTACACACAATAAATAAATAAACATTAAAAAAAAGAAAGGAGTAGGAAGGAAAGATTACAAGGGTGCAAAGGAAAGTTTGGCAGGTGATAAATGTTGATTATCTTGATGTTATTAACGGTTTTGTGGATGTATAAATTTCTCAGAATTTATCAAATTGCACATTTCAAATATATGCAGTTTCTTGAATGTAATTGTATCTCAACAATTCAGGTAAAACCTGAAAGAATGAATATATGTGATACTTAACCTCTCTGCTTTAGTCTCCTTATCTGTAAACAGGGTGTAGTATTAGACTTACCTTGCACTGCACTTGGCACATTGAAATTAATGTTACTCATTGTTGTGGTATTGGCTGCTCGGCTCCACAATATCCTAAATTTAGGCCCTCAGGGCTTTCTGCTGAAACTATTAGAATATGGGAACATCCTGGGATTGTGTGAAGTAACGTGATCATTGAAAGACCACAGGGCTAGTTTAGGGACAAACCCCCGAAGAGACACCTATTGGTATAAACTTACTGGTCGGGTAAGAGAATGCTGCCATCTTCCCATTGCCATGATCCATTTGGAGGAGTTTGTATTAGTCCCATCCAATGATAAGACTTCACCAATTTTAGGAAATCCTGGTTGAAACCACAAATAGAACCAGTGCTAAGAATTTTAGTTAATTCAAGGCCATAATCATGTAATCATTTTTTCCTCACACTCAGGGAAATGGATTCTGTCCTCTAGCCTAATTCTGACTTAAACAACACCATACCTAATACCTACAAAATGCTTTCTTATTTTTAATGCAGAAAGACTTAGGGTAGACATATCTGGGTTAGTGCCCCTCTTATGTTTCAGGTAATAGTCCAGTGATTAGGAGTAAATAGAGGAAGGGAAATTAAAATAAATACTCAACCTGGTGTTCTCTGCTGTATATCTTCAAGAGACTGGAATTTTGAGACACACAAGAGGCTTGGCTTTGGTACCAGCTTTTGCTTTCATTAAAAAATTGGTAGCAGGTATTTCTATAACATATCCAGTTTTTAGGACATGGGCCACAATAACTTTCTAGAAAGGGGGAATATATTATTAATTCTGTACAGGTCTGAGCATTATAGCAGATTCTGCCTAGACAAATTAAATACCTTTTATTCCAACTCTAACATTTCAGATGAGCCAATCTGATCATCTCCAATGACATGGCCCCACACATTTGTATATATACACAGATGCCAAAGACTAAGTATTTTCTGCTTTTTAGGAGCACTCCTTCATTATTAAAAGATGAACAAATAAAATAAAAATGTTGGAACGTTACGGATTACGGACAAGAATTCATCATTTTCTTATACGCGCTCTTGTTAACACTGTGGGATACATGCCTATACCCAATTATACAGAGATACATGTAATTTGTGCTTCAAAATATTAGAAGACTTTCACTTACCTTGTAAAGGAAGTGGAGCTTCTTGGTGGAATAATGCTATTAAAATAATCATTGAGAGGATTAAGAGGTACAAACTTCCAGTTGTAAAATAAGTATGTTATAAAGATGACAAGTAGAGCACAGGGAGGATAGTCAATAATATTGTAATGACCTTGTATAGTGACAGATGGAGATTATGCTCTCCGCAGTGGGCATTGAGTAATGTATACAAGTGTCGAATCATTACCTTGTACACCTAAAACCTTGTATGTGAGACATATTTCAATAACAAAAAACCATAATTAGTAAAAGGGTTTGTGTTGTTAGTAACTTACAGTTCTAGCAAAAGTAGTTGACAAATTTCTAGACGGATAGCAAAAATATAAGGACATGTCCAATATTATTAGTTTTTGTTGCTGTGCATCTGAATGCTAATCAAAGTAATGCATTGCAACCATTAGGTCAAGAACGCTCTATGTAGGCCAATGCACACATGAAAAGATGCTCAACCTCAGTCCTTATTAGGGAAATACAAATCAAAACCACACTGAGATACCACCTCACACTGGTCAGGGTAGCTAAAATGAACAAATCAGGAGACTATAGATGCTGGTGAGGACGTGGAGAAACAGGAACCCTCTTGCACTGTTGGTGGGAATGCAAACTGGTGCAGCCACTCTGGAAAACAGTGTGGAGGTTCCTCAAAAAATTAAAAATAGATCTACCCTATGACCCAGCAATAGCACTGCTAGGAGTTTACCCAAGGGAGACAGGAGTACTGACGCATAGGGGCACTTGTACCCCAATGTTTATAGCAGCACTTTCAACAATAGCCAAATTATGGAAAGAGCCTAAGTGTCCATCAATTGATGAATGGATAAAGAAATTGTGGTTTATATATACAATGGAATACTACTTGGCAATGAGAAAGAATGAAATCTGGCCTTTTGTAGCAACGTGGATGGAACTGGAGAGTGTTACGCTAAGTGAAATAAGCCATACAGAGAAAGACAGATACCATATGTTTTCACTCTTATGTGGATCCTGAGAAACTTAACAGAAGACCATGGGGGAGGGGAAGGAAAAAGAGAGAGAGAGAGAGAGAGAGAGAGAGAGAGAGACAAACCATAAGAGACTCTTAAAAACTGAGAATAAATTGAGGGTTGATGGGGGGGTGGGAGGGAAGGGAAAGTGGGTGATGGGCATTGAGGAGGGCACCTGTTGGGATGAGCACTGGGTGTTGTATGGAAACCAATTTGACAATAAATTTTCATATTAAAAAAAAAAGAATGCTCCATCTACTTCTCTACTGTCACTTACAATGTATGATTATGGCACCGCATATCATTACCATAATAATGAAGTGGATCCCCAGAGCTATAGCAATGGAATGGACTAGGAAAAACGGAGATGCTGTAAGAAACAAAAGAAAACAAACAAGCAAACAAACAAACAAAAAAAGAGTGAGAAAGATGAGAAAATAAGGATTAAACATTTTTGGTATGTTCATGTTTAATATAAACATTAGATTTTTTTTAAATAGGAAGGGTGGTATCAGTACTTTTACCCTAATTATTTTTCCCAGAACAAGTAACATAGGTACTTTGCAAATGATTAAAAAAAGACAGACTATAGAAATGCATACATATTCCCTCCTGCTTCTCCACAAAAGTCCCCCAGTTTCCTCCTTAGTATAAATCATGGTTATAATTTTTGAACTTTTTCATGTAGATACAGACAGTTCCCTTCAATCCCTTTTTAAAAACACACCTTTAAGAAACTGCACAAAATATCCCGTGAGTTTTTTTCACTTAAGGAAATATCTTGGAGATTATTCCACGTCATGTCTTGTAAAGTTGTCAAATTTTTATACATAGCTTCTTGCATTGTCTTTCATTGGTATATGGACAAAAATCTCCTGACAGTCTTTAATTTTTTTCCCAATGTGTATTTAAATTGTTTCTTAGTTTTGCTATTAGATATCACAAGATGAATACATTTTTACATAATTGCACATCGTTTTGAGTTCCTCTCTGGGAGAAGTCCCCCATATGATTTCACTCATATGTGGAATTTAAGAAACAAAATAAATGAACATAGAGGGGAAAAAAGAAACACACCAAGAATCGGACTCTTAACTACAGAGAATAAACTGATAGTTACCAGAGGGGAGATGGGTGAGGACGTGCTAAATAGGTAATGGGGATTAAGGAACACACTTGTGATGAGCACTGAATATTACATGGAAGTGATGAATCCCTAAATTCCAAACCGGAAACTAATATTACACTCTATGTTAATTAACTGGAATTTAGATGAAAACTTGAAAAGAAACTCAAGAAACTACAGTCTCAATTGTCATTATTATGTTAATGATAATCTCATCATTTGCAGAGCATGAAAAAAATCCCAAACTGAACAGTTTCTGCTTAACTGTATTATATATTCCAATAGTATAGTAGAGTGAATTTCATTTCTGCTTTCCTCCTGAAGGTAAAATAAACTGAATGTTTGCCACTGATCTAATCATACGGATTCCACAATTCCCCTCAACATACCGAGAGCAGACAAATAGATGCGACGTGGAACTTACGGTTTTCTCTATATTTGCTTGTGTTTAATACACGCCTTCTCTTTGGTCGTGTGGAAATACCATTATATACCAGCTCAGAGTTGGAATTACGGACTGCGTCCATGGCTAGATGAAAACAATTCAGGCCAATAGGAGTCATAGCCTTTCTGCCACTTGGGTCACACATTTTCACAACTTCACTTGCCATTCTATTCATGTCCCTTTTCAATAACATCAAGTTACTTTTGTTTTATACTACTTCATGATTATGATTTTTGTACTTTTAAGATGATTAAAATTAGATTTATTCTATGGCAAAATCTCTCTAGCAAGATCTTCCGTTCTATTAAAATAAGTCAATTCTTAATGTGCAATGAAATCAAACATTATAATAATGACAGTGTAGGAGTGCCTGGGTGTCAGTTAAGTGTCCGACTCTTGGTTTTGGCTCAGATAATGATCTCACATTTCGTGAGGGGCACAGAGCTGGCCTGGGATTGTCTCTCGCTTTCTTCTCACCCTTCCCCACTCACTTGCAGGTGCGCTCTCTCTCTCTCTCTCTCTCTCCCTCTCTCTCAAAATAAATACATAAATTTAAAAAAATTAAAATAAAATAAAGACAGTGTATAATAAGAAAGACAGGGGCCTAAGGAGTTAGATATGTGTTTAACTCATGGAGCCACATTTGCTAAGTTAACAACTAAGAAAGAAAGAAAGAAAGAAAGAAAGAAAGAAAGAAAGAAAAAAAAAGAAGGAAAGAAAGAAAGAAAGAAAGAAAGAGAAAGAAAGAAAGAAAGAAAGGGAGGAAGGAAGGAAGGAAGGAAGAAGAAATGATAAGAAAAAAGAGAAAAGGAAAGAACAAAGGACATCAGTACAATTAGTTATGGATATTTTAAAAAGTGAAAGTAAGTAATATGCATTTAGTATCAATAATGTTCATCATGTAGTAAACACTTACTAAATGCCTAGTTTTTGTTTAAAGTGAAGGATATACAATGAATAAAATAATAAGGCATCACATTTTAAGATAAAGACACATAAAGAATCTTGTCCCTGAACAAAACAAGTAAAAAATCATTTTGCTCTCTTCCTGAGATAGCAGTCATTACCTTTTACAAATGGAATGTTAATACTAATTATCTTTTATACTTAAAATTATACTGAAGCATTTTTTGTACATACCATATGTAATTTAATTATCAAACATGTGAAGAGGGTAGGTATTATTTTGTGGATGAAGAAATTGAATGTTACAGGTGGCCAAAATCATATTGCTTATTTATTTTTTTTTATTTTTTTTTAACGTTTATTTATTTTTGAGACAGAGAGAGACAGAGCATGAATGGGGGAGGGTCAGAGAGAGGGAGACACAGAATCTGAAACAGGCTCCGGGCTCTGAGCTGTCAGCACAGGGGCCCGATGCGGGGCTCGAACTCATGGACCGCGAGATCGTGACCTGAGCCGAAGTCGGCGCTCAACCGACTGAGCCACCCAGGCGCCCCTCATGTTGCTTATTTAATATAATGCTAGAAATAGAAATCTACTAAGGTCAATATAGCGTGTTTTATATCTCTACTCGATAGAAAAAGGAAACTTAAGTGCGTAGAAGCTGTGGATTGCCCTCAGATATCAAAGCTAGAGACTGGTGAAAGTCTGTGGAACATTCTTCCAGCTCTAAATCATTATGCTGTCACTATTTCAGGCTGCCTCAGATTGTGAAAGATTTTACTTTAGGTAGTTAATAAAAAAAAAAAAAGGAGGAAAAATTTTTCAAGTTTTTGAAAACTTTATTTAAAATATAACATGAACATAATATGAAATGGACATAAGTGAATCAGAGTAATTTGCTTTCTTCTTTTTAGTGTTCATTTATTTATTTTGAGAGACAGAACATGAGGAGGGGAGAGGTAGAGAGAGAGAGGCAGAGACAGAATTCCAACCAGGCTCTGCACAGTCAACATAGAGACTGATGTGGGGTCGAATTCAAGAACTGTGAAATCATGACCTGAACCAAAACCAAGAGTCAGCCGCTTAACTGAATGAGCCACCCAGGCACCCCTGGAGTAATTTGCTTTCTTATGCCTTGTGTGCTTGTATCAAATTCTAGGTATCGTAGCAATTACAGAGGGGCACCTGGATGGCTCAGTCAGTCAAGCGACCCACTCCAGCTCAGGGCGTGGTCTTGCGGTTCATGAGTTCGAGCCGCACGTCCAGCTCTGTGCTGACAGCTCAGAGCCTGGAGCCTGCTTCAGATTCTGTGTCTCTCTCTGCCCCTCCATTGTTCGTGCTCTCTCTCTTTCTTTCAAAAATAAACATTAAAAAATTATTAAAAAATTATATACAAGTCAGGGTGCCTGGGTGATTTAGTCGGTTAAGTCTCTGGCTCTTGACTTCAGCTCATGTCATGATCTCATGGTTTGTGGGTTTGAGGCCCATGTCAGGCTCTGCGCTGACAGTACAGAGTCTGCTTGGGATTCTCTCTCTCCATCTCTCTCTCTCTCTGTCCCTGGTATACTCTCTCTCTCTCTCATAATAAATAAATAAACAAAAAAAATTATACACAAACCAAACTGCACATTTAAGTGGAAAGTACATACCCATGTTGTGACAAGCCCACCGATCTCGGACCAGATTCATTGTATAATTATGACTGTTTCTTTACCCCAGTGGTGATCAAAAAAACTTCGTTTTACAAAGGAATCCTGAATAAAACAAAATTGGGCATTTTTTCTTGTTTTCTTTCCTTAGGGTGAGATGACATATCTTCATTAGGAAAATGAGGATGTAACAGTATTTTTACCGTTCGTATAAAGGAAAAAAATGAACATAAGAGTTCATACAAAGCCAGGTAAATAAACCAGGTAAAATTAATTTTTTAAACTTCTCTTGGTTACAAAATAATAAATAATTATTTCAAAAAAATAACGGGCGTTTTAATTCACCTACGTTAAGATACGTAATCAGAAATATTTTTTATCACTGATATCGAATGACAACACACATAATTTTCTATCTATAGTTATTTTATGTTGTTAATTCAACACGAATTCAACTTCTGTCCATATCATCACCACCACCATCATCATCACCTATAAGTTGTCATCACCATCATTAGCAAAAATAATCTCATATTTATATAGTAACATCTTATACTGTCTAGAAGAACCCTCAGGAAAAAAATGGCTATTTAATAATTATGTATCATGCGTACATTAAAAAAAGCCATTTCATATTTGATCACAGTAGTTGGAAGTAACAACTATGTTTTTCATTTTGCAAATAAAGCTGTGTATCACAGAAGGTTAAGTGCCCGGCACCAGCCCAGAAAACTCAGGTGTGAGAATTCAAGTTGAAATTCCATTCTTTAATCCCAAAAGTAGATTCATTCTTGGAGTTTTGTTTGATGATACAGCAACACCATAACTTACTCTTCAGTAAGTTTATCCTCTCTACTCATCATTGAATACAGGAAAAAAGGGTATATACCTCAGAAGTAAGACGCATTCTCTACCCTCCACAATTCTATTCAAACAGTTAAAAAGCAGTTATAATTCCCTTATGGTGTAAATCATTTTGGAAACTTTCTTGATTTTGAAATCTCAAGAATTTCTCATTTCTCGACTAATAGTTGTCAGAAACACAAACACACACAAGAAACACACCTGATCCAAGAAGGAAGATCTTGATTCTTGTGGATAAAAGCCTCCTAGACAACTGAAAAATTGAGACATGTCCTGGGTTACCAATTTAGAATGAAAACTAGAGTTGTCACCTTTGATCCCTGAGGGAGATATGACAGATGTTATTTTAATCTCACCTTGTGAAAAAACACAAAACAACCACAGTATTTCCGCCTTATCACAGCACAGAAAATTCTGCTAACAGATGAAATAAATGTGAGGTGTGAACACGATTTTATGACTTAAAATGATTAATCCAGTGACAAGAAGTTCCCCAGAGTTAAGAGAGTTATGATGGGATTACATAATCTCTTTCTGAATTAAAAGTGAAAAATTGTTCTAAAATATGGCCGTAAGTACTGTGTGAAAACAAATAAGAAAATTAAATTAACTTCTTAATCATCCTGTGCACATGCTGTTATAAATTTGAATGGAACCAAGTATGTGATATATTTCATGTAAATTGGAACTATAGAAAGATATCTTTCATATTATAAGTATATGCACACACATAAATGCATACATGTGAATAGACATATATGTGTACATACATAATCTTTTAATTATAAAAATATAAAGTGTGTACAAAATAAAAATTCTATGATGAAACATCATATGTCTAGCTCAAACAATTATCAATTTGTAGCCAATATGATTTCATTTATGATATACGTGGTGTCTCAGATCCATCTCTGTTCCTAATAAATAAGTCCTTTTCTCTATTTTCCTTAAACGTCACTCGTTGTATTACTCTCTATTATTCAGAACAATAGCACCAAATCGTATGCCAGAATAGCAACACAATCAACTAATGTCTTAATATTCTGGTTTTTAGCTACTCATAATTTTTGTTACATTACGAAATGATAAAAGGAACTGTCACAGCCAAAAGGAGCTTAAAGAGACGTAATGACTAAATGTAATATGGTATCCTTGCTGGGCTAATGAAACAGAAAAAAGATATTAGGTAAAAACTAAGGAAACATGAAAAAAGTATGTTCTTTATTTAAAATATGTCGGTATCAGTTCATTCATTGTGACAAATGGGTCATAATGTCAGCTGTTAATACAGGAAACTGGAGATGGGGTATATGGAAACTCTCTGTACTATATTTGCAATTTTTCTATAAATTTAAGACTATCATAAAATAAAGGGTTTATTTAAAAGCAGGTACTTGGGCTTCTTTATAATGTTATAATAATAGTTATTATTTCATTAGTATAATACACATGGGACGCTTTAAATAAACAAAAAGACACTGGAGAGGAATATCTGAAAAAACAGTCACTCCCATTAACTCTTCACTGAATATGAGCTCATGAAAACAAACTTCAATCAGTGCATCTACGTCCATTCAATCAGAGATCATGATGAGGCAATAATCTTTAGCTAATAAAACAATAGGACATTGTAACAAGCTATGTACAATATGTATCGCATACAATTAACATACACAAGCACGGATTCCACAAACT
Source organism: Panthera uncia (assembly GCF_023721935.1). Lineage (NCBI taxonomy): Eukaryota > Metazoa > Chordata > Mammalia > Carnivora > Felidae > Panthera > Panthera uncia. Next base: position 43,226,042 of record NC_064809.1, read on the forward strand.
TTGATAAAGCTAGAAAAATAATGAAATCAGTAGGTTATTTGAAATCTTCCCATATGGTCAACACAAATGCCAAATAGTTTTACAGGAGAGAAATAATAAACTTTCAAGAAAAAGGCATTATAACTTACACAAACTCTTCTAGATGGTGTGGAAAAAAGGAATAGTTGTTATTTCTTTCACTACAAGTGGAATTATCTTGGTGCCTAAATTAGGTGAGAATATGCTAAGAAAGGAAAAAGAAAAGTCAATCTCATTTATGAAAATTGCTGCAAAATCCTAAAACAGCACTAAACCAAAACGAACAGTGTATAATACTCATATAGTTGATCAAATTGAGTTTATTTCAGGAGTGTAATAGTTTTCCTTTGAAAGAAAAATCATTAAATGTAATTTGCTATAAACAATAGATTAAAGAAATAGAATATGATTACATCAAGGTGGAAAGCACATTTGCTGTAATTCAACACCTTTTCATGATAAAAACAATCATTAGCAGACATATGAGAGGATTTATATCAATATCGTTCTTAACTTTGAGATATTAATAGTCTTTTGGAAAATCATAAAACAAAGCAGTCTCTAACATCCCTTCTTTTCAATGTTATTGTGGAGATTTTTCAGCACATTTAAGACCACCATAGGAAATTAAACAGATAAGGCCTTAAATTTATTTATTTATTTTTTTCTGATGATATATTTATTGTCAGGGAGGAAGATCTTCCTCTGCTATGGTCCTTCTAGTTGTACTTAGAATCAAATTGACATGAGACAGACTAACAGGAGAAAATCAAATTTAATAGGCGTCGGTATGGGAAATCCACACAGATATGAAAGTCCAAAGGCAATCAGGCAACATAAAGCTCATATGAAGTTAAGGAGAAGGGGAGGGCCTGAGGATACAGAAGGAAGAAAGCTTAGCAAGAAGGTAAAAGGAGATGCTTGGAATAACAACAACAAAGGCTGCCCTGTTATGCAGTTAAGTTCCTTAAGTAAAGGGAAGTCTCTGTTAATAGCTCGCTCCTTTCCAAAGTAAATGGATGCTAAGCACATACTCCTCATCTGTCATGTTGGAACATTTATTGAGCATTTGCTGAACAACAGTGATCATGTGGTGACATGTAAAATTCAAAAGGATGCGACATAATCTTCAGAAAGCATACTTTCTAATAAATGAAATTAAACTCACAAAAATGTGTACAGAAATGTTCATCTGACTACAAAAAATATACGTATGGGCTTCATATGGACATTATTTATCTGGCCTCTTAAAGCTATTGGAGAAAGAAAGTACCAGTGCTTTGCAAACAGCCTGGGTTCAAGTCATTTAAGAGCACCCATCACCACTTCAACAAACTACTGGGAAATTACTTTTGTTAAATGAGAATAACCATCCTCCAAGCCCCAGTCCACTGGTCTTGACGTACATGGCCGAGCGTGTATTAAGCTCTTCCTGTGTATCCTAAGCGGAGGAGGTGTTGAGCCACAGTGCAACTTTGTGGTGAGAAACTGTCCTCTCGGCAGGATGCTTACCTCAAGATGTGACACTGAACCTGGATGTGGTCAGAGGTATTTACTGGGCAGTTGCCCAAAAATGAAAGTATAAGGTATGTGGTCAGGACCAGATGGAACTTTTGTAGTCTTGACTTTCCTGTAAATATTTTTGAACTGATCAGAGACAGGTCCAAAAGACAAATTCTAAAGTCAACAAAAACAAGAAAGTAAATCAAACAAGACAGAGAAAGAGAGCTGAGTCTGGATGCTAATGGACATATCGAAGTAAAAATATCTGAAATATAGAGAACACGCTGATGGTTACCAGAGGGAAGGTGGCTGGAGGGATGGGTGAAATAGGTGAAGAGGGTTAAGAATACGCTCATCATGATGAGCACTGAGTAATATATAGAATTGTTGAATCACTCACTATATTGTACACTTGATACTAATATAACACTGTATGTTAACAATACTGAAAGCTTTTTTTAAATTAAAAAATGTTTATTTTTGAGAGTGAGAGAGAGAGACAGAATGAGAGCAGGGGAGGGACAGAGAGAGGGGGAGACCCAGAATCTGAAGCAGGCTCCAGGCTCTGAGCTGTCAGCACAGAGCCCGATGCAGGGCTGGAACGCACAAACTGCCAGATCATGACCTGAGCGGAAGTTGGATGCTTAACCAACTGAACCACCATGTGCCCTGCCTTATGGGATTTCTATTCTTCCTGCAGGTGGTCATAACGTAGTACATGAGTCTCTTCGGCACACTTAGCATACACTCTGGTATCTTCTATGCCCCAAATCACATTCCTGAGTGCCTTTCTCTTAGAGTCATACTAACAGGACCAAATCTATTGATTTTTATTTTGTTAAGTTTCAAGAAAAGCCCGCATAGCCTAGATCATCTTGAAGTAAAATTAAATAATTTCATGAAAGTCTATAAATTCTTATCCTGACATTAGTCCTAAGCATCCAAATACCCTCTGACCTCTTACCTTTAAGCCAATCTTGTATCTCTTAGTCCTGGTTTTTGCTATACTTGCCCTATAAATGACTTAATTTGTACTTTAACATTTACTTTAATTTTGCCTTATAATTTAATTTGATATTTAATTTAATTTTCTGTGAATGCCGTTGCATTTGATTTTATTATTGTAAGTAATTTCACAATATATTTTCCTGTATTCATTTTATGTTGTTTTTAAGGTCTGGTAAACAACTAGCTTTTTCACACAAATTTTTTACTAAGATTTAAAGGGACAGTAAGTTATGAAGTAGCCATATATGCTAACTGTGTTCAACTTGATCCAACACAGGAGTAATATTTTTTTAAGTTTATTTTTTTATTTTGAGAGAGAGAATGGAAGCAGGGGAGAGAGAGAGAGAGAGAGAGAGAGAGAGAGAGAGAGATTGAATCCCAAGCAGGGATTCCCAAGAATCCCAAACAACTGACAATGTGGAGCCCAATGTGGGGCTCAAACTCATGAACCACGAGACCATGACCTGAGCCAAAACCACAAGAGTCAGAATCTTTACTGACTGAACCACGCAGGTGCCCCCACAGGAGTAATATTTTTAAGTGGAAAAGCGTATTTGTTCATTTATTATTTTTACATTCAAGTATTTTATAGTCAAATAGTGCCTGCATTACAATGTTCTCATGGCATAACTATGCCTTTGCTTCGGAAAAGCATATGGAGATCTTGTGTGAAAAGGTATGTGGAGTTATTTCTAGAGAATGTATTGTAAGTCCTGGAGGGTGAATGGGACAATAGCGGAAACGTCAGCAATGTTCTGGTCTCCAGGCTGTCAAACGCGATAGCATTATGGGACACAGAGCCCCATGACCCCCAGAGGACAGTGAAGATACAAAACCTGCTGTAACTCCCTGACACTCCTTGAAACTAACAGGTACTTCCTGCATGCCTTCACATAGCCACCAGGTGTATGTCTGGTTAATGTCTGAAGACCCTTTGTGTTCTTTTTCCATGCTTCGATATTCTTTGATACATATAGCTAATAAAATATGAAATAAAGGCTATATGCATTCTACTGTTGCTGTTGCTCTCTCACAGAGGCAGCCCTGCACGTCCGCTCAGTCTGGTGTCTGAAAACTTCTTCTTTAGTGGGCGGCAACAAAGATGCATGTGTATATATACACACATATATATATTATATATATATGTTATATATATTACATATATACATATATATTACATATATATGTTATATATATTACATATATACATATATATTACATAATACATATATATTGCATATATATATTACATATACACACATATATACTATATATAATATTAATATATACATACATACATATATACACACATATATACTATATATAATATTGCATATATATACATATATACATATATACACATATATGCTATATATAATATTACATTAAAATAAATATATATATAAAATATATTAAAAAGGCATATATACATACATATGCATATTTGGGGGATTCTATACTAAAGTAGCAATTACTACATGGAAAGTTATTGAGAAAGCCAATTAGGGAAGATTAGTTGCCTTGGCCAGGAATCAAAAGGAAATAAAAAGCAAATGAAACACTCAAAACCAGTATATCAGTCAAGAGAGGTGAGGTTATCATGCAGTAACAAATAATTTCAGAATATTGGGTCTTATTACATCAACAAAAAAAAAGGTATCTGCAGCAAAAGAACTTTGTTTCTTACTTATACCATATAGGTGTCACCCAGATCACTTTCACCTCTGGACACGGTTTTTTTAAGTAGCCTCAATCTGGAACATTGATGGTTCTTGTGTCAGAGAGAAAGGAGCTACAGAAAGCCATGAAATTTCCTCTTAGTATTTCTTCTCAGAAGTGCCCAACTTGAGCCCAACAGCATGAAGATATATAATCCTCTCACCAGGAACATTAATATTCCATAGCAATTCAACTGAATTTATTGGTTACAAATTCAGCTAGCCTCATTAAATTGAGTAGGCAAGTCGAACAAAGAAAACATTAGAAGCATATAACAATGAACAAAAAAATTTATTTACATAAATATTTCAGAAATAAATACTGTCTATATAAGGATATATAATATATTAATAATTATATTATTATTAATAATATATATATATATATTACATACACAGTTGATCCTTGAACAACACAGTTGGAACTACAAGGGTCCACTCATATGTGGATATTTGACAATACAATACTGCGAATGTATTTTCTCTTCCTTATGATTTTCTTAATAATATTTTCTTTTTTCTAGCTTAATTTATAATAAGAATACAACATATAAGATGTATAACATACAAAATGTGTGTTAATTGACCATTTATGTCATTGGTAAGGCTTCCAGTCAACAGGAGGCTATGAGTAGTTAATGTGGGGGGAAATCAAGATTCTATGAAGATTTTTGACGGCAGTGGGGGTCAACACCTTTAATGCCTACATGGTTCAAGGGCCAACTAGATGATAGACAGATAGATAGATGATAGATAGATAGGTAGATAGATAGACGGATAGATTGATCTCAGAAATAAATGCTAGCAAGGCCAAGACAATTTAAAAGCTGTGAAAAGTCAGCATCAGGAAGACAAGGAGGTTGTGTCGTGCCTCTAGACTACACCATATGCATCAGTATTGGTTTCATGTGAGAAACGTGGTGAAAATGACTATTCCAGGTACAAAAATTGTGAACGTGTTATGAAAATCTTCCTTGGGACATCGATTTCTTAGATCTGAGTATTTTCAAAACCCAAACAGCCAAAACAGCCGATGTCAGGACTAAAACTACAAATCCGGAGAGAATGTAGAAGTTATGTCATTAGAAGCGATCCACACTCAATGTATTATTAGAGGTCCAGACTTACAGAGATCAATGCGAAATGGATAACTCATGGGGTTTGAGTGTGGAAGTAAAAGTACTTCAAGCAAGACCTGGTAAGTTAAGTTGAAAGCTCTTTACAAAGTTTCTAAACTTTGCAGAAAAAGCAACATATCTAAGAGGAGAGAATATTAAAGGCTTATTATTATCCTTGCTACGTACGCATTTAACTGTATAAAAAAGATTTCTTAATAAAAGTTAAGATTACCTAGCAAAATGAAAAATTAGCATTTAAAAATAGCAGTTACCCCCAAAAAAGGTTAAGTCAGGATATCTTCCTGTTGTTGAGGTATCATTAGGTTCGCCGTTACCTTTGGAGCCAATGATCCCTGGCCTCTAAGAAAATCATTCTGCATATGGTAACCTCTAAGGGCGAGGAATTTTGTTTTATTATGAAGATGATGATGATCCCAGTGATGATGATGGTGATTATGTGGATGAAAGATTAGTGTTTTGATGATTTTATGCACTCATACACTTTTGAAGGTTTAAAAATAACAAACATAAGATTTTTGTTTGTTTTGGTTATTTGAGTACAGCTGATACACAATGTTACATTAGTTTCAGGTGTAAAACAGTGATCTGACAAGTTTATACGTTACATTATGCTCACCACAACTGTAGTTACCATCTGTCGTGTTTCTAAATCCAATTTTTTGTGGTTGGAAAATATTACATCTATTTCAGGGAAAGGCGACTTGAGCCGAATCTCCCTAAGAATACTAACTTAATCCAGGCAACATACTTTATGGTGAGAAGAAACAAAGTAAGAATTTGGTGTAGATGAATTATTTTCTTAATTATTTTTAGTCTTTTATATTACATAAGTGTTCATTTCGAAGTTTAATTATTCTAGATTCATAATTTGTTTTGTCTTTGTGCCTTCTGTGCCTGTCTTCTTTGGAATTATTTGAATACTTTTTTTAGAATTCCATTTCAATTAATATATTGGCTTCCTGGGAGCCTGGGTGGCTCAGTTGGTTAAGCCTCCGACTTGGGTTCAGGTCATGATCTCGTGGTTTGTGGGTTCAAGCCCTGCATCACGCTCTCTGTTGTCAGCTCAGAGCCTGCTTCAGATCCTCTGTCTCCCTCTCTCTCTGCCCTTCCCCCTTTCTCACTGTCTCTTTCAAAATAAATAAATTAACACTAAAAATATATATGTATTGGCTTCCAGACTATATCTGTTTACATTATATTCTAAACAGATTGTTTAGAATGGTTGTTCTAAAGATTACAGTACACACTCCTAACTTTTCAGAGTCTTTTTAGAATTATTTTTCTACAACTTAAGAAATCCTGTAACAAACAGGTTTATTGATCACCTCCCCAACCCATTACGGTATAAGTTGTTGTATTACATCCTACATATATTGTAAACACTGAAGGCAATGTTATAAAATTTGCTTTGAATAGTCATGCATACAGCAAGAATTAACAGAAGATTGTCTTTAATACTTACCCAGATATTTATAATTTCTCATGCTCTTCTTACCTTCCTAAATACCCAATTTTCTATCTGGTACCAAAGAATTTCCTTCCTTCGCCACTCGTAATGCAGTTCTGTTGGTGATGAATGTTCCCAGTCATGTTTGAAAATGTCTTAATTTACCTTCATTCTGGAAGGCTATCAATGATATAGGATTCTGGATTGGCAGATTACTTTTTCTTCAGGTGAATATTCCATTATTTCTTATTTTCATTACTCATAATGAATTTCTGGCATATATGTATCATTATTCTCTGGTTGCTTTCAAGATTTTGTTTTTCTCCCTTTGAGAAGAATGAGTACAATGTACCCACTTGTGATTTAGATGATCTCATTTGGGTTTTGCTGCGCTTCCTGAATTTAACTTTGTTTCTCAACAAATTTGGAATTAGTTTCAGCTATTATTTCTTCAAATATTTTTCTGCCACATGTTTTCCTCTCCTTGTAAGATCCTAATTACAGGTGTCATAGCTTTTGATATTATCACATTGAACTCTCTTGTAAAATTATTTTTGCTCCCCTAAAGATTGCATTATTACTCTTATCTAATTCGGAATAATTGGGCAGGAGAGGGGCAAAGCTAGATATTTACATGTTGCCTTAGGAGAAACAACAAGGAAACAATGGTTGTAATTAAGGGAAGAGCCTCAGAAAATGCAGGGCAGAGCAACACTTTTTAAATGTCTTATTTTATCCATAACTTTGCACCCATTAGTTACCAGAAAACAAAATTTTCGGATTAGTGAATTTGGCACACAAGATTGAACAGACACAAGTCTGTTCTTTTTGCATTTTCTCTGGAACTGGCTGCCTGCAAAGAATACGCTTTCTTCTCTGCCCCGACAACAGTAACATTTAAAAGGGCCCCCCCTCTTCCTCTGATTTCAGTACTGAAATGAGTACTGTTTCACTCTGGGATCCAGAATAACAAGTCCATTATGTTCAACGCCTAATATGCGTTCTCAGAAAATCACAGAGAACACTACCGTTTTGATTTTTATATCCCTGGCTTCTGCAGGACTCTTTCTATTCTGAATTCACTCTTGATTAACACCCTCTTAATATCCTTCCACATTTATATATCTCCAGTGATTTTGGTGGATCCCCTAACCTGAGCTCACGCTACCAAATGGTTTCCATGGATTCTTATGAGTACTTGTAAGACTTGAGGCACTTTTTTATGCACGTATTTAGACATGTAAAAAATACTCTGGGAAAAAATTGGGAGGTATTCCACCTCAGAATGTATTAAGCAGATTCTCTCTAACCTTTCTCTATTCTTAATGGTAAGAGATGCATATGTATGGATGGGATACTCCAACATTGGAAAGAAGGGGGCACATCAGTCTCCTCTTCCCCTAGGATCCCGTAGGCTTCTTAAATCTACGAATCGAATTAGGCTATCTTGTCCAACCTTGAGAATTCCTTTCAAATTTCTTCAGTTCCAGAAAAAGATGGCTTTAAAATACATCCAAAACAACAACTGTGGAAGGAAACAAGGGTTCTTCATCACCGAGAAAAGGAACAGTAAATGTGACTTGATTTCAAAATGCGACTGCCTGCCCAGTAAAAAAAACTGACTCTTGTTTAGTGTTCATACGTGGCATGTTGACTTTCTCAAAAACTTTGTTTAACATGCAAATATCTTTGATGTATATGATTGAGTTGGTTAAATGAGGCAATATTTTTGGTGCCGTATTAAACTAATATATTGACGGCAGACATTTGGGTGGGTGAAAAGAGGAAGGCAGAGTTTGAGACTTTGAGTCCTCTCGGAACCAGAGTTTACTGAATATTTGGGAAGCAAAATACGAAAAGAGGACATACAGCAAGAACTTGGTGTGGTTATACTTTATTTAAAGAATCTTTAGGCATTACATTATTTATTCCTCAGATCAGCCCTATTAGGTGGCTACAATTACAGTCCTATCAGATGATGGAACATCCTCCTATCAGATGATGGAACTGAAGACTAAAGACTAAAGACTTAAGTAAAAATGACTGAGGTCTAGTGAATGCTTGAGTGCCAAGAGGTGCTTTCAAATACCCTTCAAGTAACTCTCTGAATAAAATACTATTTCTGTCATATGTTACTGGAGAGGAAACTGAGCCAGAGTAGTTATATAACTGAGTCACAGGATTAAGAGTGTGCCTTCTGAAAGCACATTGAAATGACTTGGTTTCATTGCCAACGTTCTTAAACTTTATGCTCTACTGCTTACTCCCCATTTTACATTGATCAAGGACCCTGGTGAAAGCATCTATATGATGATGTTTACCACTATACAAAACTACCTTATGAGAATATTGGGTACAGAGGAAACAAAAATCTAGAAAGGAAGTTGCTTAAAGTACTAAGTGTTTTAACTATTTTCCAATATTTTCTTTACAAACATGCTTACCTATTTCATAAAATATTACAAAAATATTCCTATATCTATAATAGTAGATTAGGTTATATTTCAGTGATCTACATTTCTTCCATCTGACTGTTTTGAAAGGAGATATACTTTGCAGAAACTTAGTGACAGTTTTGGTCATGTGACTTCTTTTCACAACATAATGTGAGTGAGAAAGGGACACCTTACAAGTTTAGGGCCCAAGAATTAAGAAGCACACATCTGCTGGGGTGCCTGGGTGACTCAGTTAAGCATCCAACTTTGGCTCAGGTCATGATCTGGTGATTCGTGAGTTCAAGCCCATGTTGGGCTCTGTGCTGACAGCTCGGAGCCTGGAGCCTGCTTCGGATTCTGTGTCTCCCTCTCTCTCTACTCCTCCCCCACTTGTGCTCTCTTTCTCTCTCTCTCTCAAAAATAAACATTAAAAAAAAGAAGTACATATCTGCTGACTCCTCTGAGAGCTACTAATCTCTGTTATAAAAGGTCATATACCAGGTATCCACTCCTCTAAGAATAAAATATATAAAAAAGATCTGAGCTGAATCTGTATGGAGCCAAGTTCATGTTTACCCAGCCTACATCAACTGAAACACCCTCAAACTCTAAATGGTTGAGTGAAAAATAAGTTTAAATTCTTTGTAAACATCAACGCAATCTTGAGTTTTTTGTAACACGACTTCAGCGATTAGTTACAGCTGTCATTTACATGTTGTATGAAATTAATTTTAAATACTCATATAATTTTTCTACATGAGTATAGGGACTAAATACAGAGAGTATAAGGAAGGCTACATTCAGAGAGATGAATGTATATGAAACAGTAAGTTATTTGGCAAACAATAATCAAAGGTAAATCCTTTCCCTCTTGTGAGCGAGCTAGGGTAGAAATATCTCTAAATGATTATCAAATTACTCAAGGTTCTCCCCAATTCTGTCAATAACCAGCTGCTTGACCCACAGAAAACTCTTTACATTTCTAATTCTTGTTTTCTTTATTAGTCAACACTATTTTCCCCATTAAAGTATTTCCTAGGCATTGTAGTAACGAGTGGCAAAAGTTAGGATCTGGAGCATTTAAGAAAACAGGATATGTTCCACACTATGTACAATCCAGGTGAGGAGAACAACACACAAGAAAACGTGTCAAAGGACACCGGTTATTAGCCGATGAAGATACCAGTCTTTACCAAAAAATGAAACTAATCACTAAAAACGCTGCACTAAAACGGATTCAGAAGCTACAGCTTGGTTCCATTCTCTGAGGAAGTGGGCAGATCTGAATGGCTCTTAGCAACCCTGTGGTTGTTGCACCCTGAGTGCCCATTAACAATTTAGTACTCTCAGCTCCAAATCTACCCTCCGTGTTCCGTTCTCAGATAATGGAGTTACATCCTGTAAACTTCTCACCCTCATCATCTCACACGATGTTGGCTTTTGTCGGTAAAAGACAATGGAGAGACGGTGCAGCAGAAAGGCCTCTTCTTCCTGGTTTCATGGTGTTTTCCCTCCTCTGGCCACCGTGGCTTGGTTGCCAGCCGCATGCTTGCAGGAAATCCTGTGTATGCAGCCTGGAAGAAGTTTTGGTGGCCTGTCCATCAGTTTCCTGCCCTCAGCTCTGTGCCTCCTAACACTCTGGTGTGGGTTCTTCTTGCCTGCCGGTCACAGCCTGAGATCTATCCTCACCAGTGGACCGTGGAGCTGCTCTCTCCCAGGCCAATCCAGTAAGCATGTCTGCCATGAAGCTGTGTGTAGCAACAATGTCTTTAGTGACATCAAAATCCTGTCTTCGGAGAGTAAGCCTGGCTTCCCAGTGATCGCTCCTTTCGGTACTCTCCTTTAACTCTGACATATTCTTTTATTTAAAATTCTTTTTACTGTTTATTTATTTTTGAGTGAGACACAGACAGAGAGCCAGCAGGGAGGGATAGAGAGAGAGGGGGGGACACAGAATCTGAAGCAGGGTCCAGGCTCTGAGCGACCAGCACAGAACCCGACATGGGGCTCGAACCCACGAACTGTGAGATCATGACCTGAGCTGAAGTTGGAGGCTCAACCAATTGAGCCAATTGGTTGGAGGTTCAACCAATTGAGCCAGGCACCCCTCACTCTAAGTTATTCTTACAAATTTTTTTTTTTCATCTTAGTAGTCTTTCCTCTTAGTAGGCTTTCCCTTACAAATAGAGAATAATTGTATACATCAAACTTCCTTTGGTTTCTGTCTCTTGATTGAATTCTGACTGATAACCTTGCCACTCTGCATTGTTCAACCCTCCTTTGCGACCCCTTTAAGGGCTAGGACAAATCAATTAATTTGGAAATATGATTGGAATTGTTTACTTTATTGAGAGCTTTACAGTAACAGTGCTTGATATTATGATTTGGAATTTATAATTTATTTTAATAAAAAGCAAAAGCTTAAGGAATATATATTATGTACCTTGAGAACGTATTTTTTACATTAATATAACTAAAGATTGAAGAACACCAAGGGTGAATCTTCAGGTACACTTTGGACTTGGGTGATTATGATGCATCACTGTGGATTCGTCCTTGGTAACAAATGGACTGTTCTAGTGAGTGACCTTGATAATGGGAGAGGCCATGCATGTGTACAGACAGAGACAATGTAGGAAACCTCTGTACCTTCCTCTGAGTTTTGTTGTGAACCTAATATTGGTCAAACAAAGAATATCTTAAAAGTATTCTGAGAAAATAATTGGATAGCGTATGAAGAAATGTGAGATATGCTCTTTATAGATGGTGAGATAGCGTTATACCAAAATGAGGTAACTAAAGTGCCTGGTGCTTACAAACATATGGTCTTGTGATTAAGCAGGATTCAAAATAGCTCTTCTTTAATTTAAAATTGAAATATGGACAATTCTGGTCACTCTCTGAAGATACTGGCAACCTGAAATACAGAGAATTATATCGCATTAATCTTAATATATACAATAATCTTTTGATGGATAAACTATTTTGATTAATAGTTATGCATCGAAATGCAAATATTTTCCCTATCATTTTTCTATGGAAACACTTCAACAATTGTGTCTATAAAATTGTCCACATATTGCTGGTTTTCTTTCTAAGATTAATTCCTCGAAGGCATAAAAAACATAAGTTCTTAGGAAACTTACACTTTGGAAGAGACAGTTGAGCCTCTTGACCACACAGATGAATTTTTATTGCTTCTGTGGCAACCTCTAATCCACGAAATAGGAATGAATAAATTCAACAAATACTATGAGAAAATAAATTTTATTAGAAAAGCTCTTGTATTCATTTGGACTTTGTAGTACCAAATAAAGTTAATTCTTTCCTACTTTGTAAAATCTTTCAAATTATAATATAATGTTATGCACTGGACACATTATAAAAGTCTCTTAGCAGGATTAAGTGAGAAGGACATGCTGACGAAGGTCATAATTTTGGGGTTCTGATTATTGACAAAAGGTTAATGATAATTTGTGAAATATTCACGTTGGAAAAAATCCTAGAGATTCAAGTAGGAAGCAGCACGTTTGTCATTTTCTTGCCTGGGATGCTCCCATGCCTCCCCACCTGTTGACCCTAGCTCAGCGATCAAGAAGAATCACAGTTTTTACAGTTCGAGAAGCTGCAAAAAAACAATGGTATTGGTGCCACAGGGGCAGACTTGATTAGCGGTGGGGTTGGGGGCAAACTAGCCTATTGATTTTCACCTCCCAGTGCTGATTTCATTAGGTAATGTTGAAGAAAACCCATACTCTTACTAGTCAGAGGTTTTGGTCTTTGTGTCAAGCTCTGTGACCCCCATAAATATAATGGGAAGGTAGTTCTGTAAAAATACAACAGAAGAGTTGACATCAGCTCTCCACACACTCTTGGCTGATGGAACAGAATATGCACACATGGAGAGGAGGCCAAGACGAACCCAGGAGAAAGTAAGAACAGAAAGAGACTTGAGAACTCATAGTAAAGTTATGAGCTGTCCCCTCCCACATTCACACATGTGCACAAACACACACACATGCACACACATCACATGGCAGAGGGGGGAATCCTCCTGATTTGCAGTATTTGAATGCAGTCTTTTGTTTGTTTATTATTATTATTTATTATTTTTTAAATATAATTTATTGTCAAGTTGGCTAACATACAGTGTATACAGTGTGCTCTTAGTTTGGGGAGTAGATTCCCATGATTCATCACTTACATACAATACCCGGTGCTCATCCCAACAAGTGCCCTCCTCGATGCCCATCACCCATTTTGCCTGCTACCCCACCCCCATCCATCAACCTTCAGTTTGTTCTCTGTATTTAAGACTGTCTTATGGTTTGTCTCTCTCTCTGTTTGTAACATTTTTTTCCCTTTCCCTTCCCCCATGGTCTTCTGTTAAGTTTCTCAAATTCCACAGATGAGTAAAAAACATATGATATCTGTCTTTCTCTGCCTGACTTATTTCACTTAGCATAGTACCCTCCAGTTCCATCGACATTGTTACAAATGGCAGGATTTCACTCTTTTTCATTGCCGACTAGTGTTCCATTGTATATATAAACCACATCTTCTTTATCCACTCATCAGTTGATGGACATTCAGTCTCTTTCCATAATTTGGCTATTGTTGTAGAGCTGCTATAAACATTGGGGAATGCGGTCTTTAAAAAAAAATTGGTATTTGCACTCAGATATCACCTCATGCCAGTCAGAGTGGCCAAAATGAATAAATCAGGAGACTAGATGCTGGAGAGGATGTGGAGAAATGGGAACCCTCTTGCACTGTTGGTGGGAATGCAAACTGGTGCAGCCGCTCTGGAAAACAGTGTGGAGGTTCCTCAAAAAATTAAAACTAGACCTACCCTATGACCCAGAAGTAGCACTGTTGGGAATCTACCCAAGGGATACAGGAGTACTGATGCATAGGGGCACTTGTACCCCAATGTTTATAGCAGCTCTCTCAACAATAGCCAAATTATGGAAAGAGCTTAAATGTCCATAAACTGATGAATGGATAAAGAAACTGTGGTTTCTATACACAATGGAGTACTACGTGGCAATGAGAAAGAATGAAATATGACCCTTTGTAGCAACATGGATGGAACTGAGAGTGTTATGCTAAGTGAAAGAAGCCAAACAGAGAAAGACAGATACCATATGGTTTCACTCTTATGTGGATCCTGAGAAACTTAACAGAAACCCATGGGGGAGGGGAAGGAAAATAAAAAAGAGGTTAGAGTGGGAGAGAGCCAAAGCAGAAGAGACTCTTAAAAACTGAGAACAAACTGAGGGTTGATGGGGTGTGGGAGGGAGAGGAGGGTGGGTGATGGGTATTGAGGAGGGTACCTTTTGGGATGAGCACTGGGTGTTGTATGGAAACCAATTTGACAATAAACTTCATGTATTGAAAAAAATAAAAAAAAATAAAATAAATTGGTATTTGACATCTAAGCTACAAAATTACAAGGGCAATCCCTAGGAAGATAGGCTGAAAAATAAAAATCAACAAAAAGAATCTGGAAAACCTGAACAAAAATATCAGCAGGCAGACTTCAGAGAAGATTCTGCAGTAACGTTTATGCAAATTATAAAAATAATAAATCTAAAAAAAATAGAATGTATGTTTGCTAAAGTATATTTCAAAGAATGTCTACTTGCAAAGTCAAAACACATAAAAAGAAGTTGGAAAATGTCTTCCATAGTAAGAGAATTCATAGGCCATTAGAAACCTCTAATGGGATAAGATGTTACATTTATCAGAAGAAAGTATTTTCAAATAATATTCGTAAATATATGTAAATTATAATGAAAAGTTACTTCAAATAATTAAATGAACAATGTGATGGCAGCAACAGAGCAGGTCGGTGATACCAACAGTGAAATAAAACTATATGAATAAACCACAGAGACATTTTGAGTGTATAAATTCATACCTGAAGTGAAAAATTCAGTAAACTTTCTCTGCAGAAAATTTGAGATGCCGTAGGCAAAACTGATGAGATGGTGGTTACAGTAACAGAATTTATTCATCCCATAGGATGAGAGAGAAAAAAAAAGAGAAAATTTAACAGGGTTCAGAGACCTCCAAAACAGGATCAGGAAAACCAGCTTAGGTCTAAATAGAATCTGACAAGAACAACAGAGACAGAAAAAAAAAAAAAAAAAAAGAACAACAACCATAAATCACAATGAATGAACAACTTATTAGATATAGTTTAATAAATATTTGTGGACATCAGAGGCTTAGCAAACTGCTAATAGCATGAACGCATACAAATCCACATCTCATGACATAATGAAATGACTGAGGGACACTTGCAAACATAGACCAAGAAATAATCTTGAGGTAACAGGGTGGATTAAGATGTGTTTTAAGTCAGTGTGAAAATCAGGGAATGGGTGACATATTTTCCACCTCAATCAGCCTCGGACCACATCATGTACCACAGAATCCATATCTGCTCTGCACACAATTTCAGACTGAAGTGGGACACCATCAGCAAGAGGAAAGAATAGGAAGCCCCGGGCCCTGAATCTCCTATGGAAACAATAATTTAAAGATATATTCAGACACAAACCCATGTATATTCAGCTCATCATTTTTTTAAGGGTGCCAAGACCATTCAGTAGGGAAAGAACAGTATCTGTCACAAATGGTGTGGGAACCTGGCTATCCATATGTAAAAGAATGAAGTTGGCTGCTTACATTTCCACCATATACTAAAGTTAACTCAAAAAGGACTAAGGACCTAAACATAAATGTAAAACTATGTAAATGCATGAAGAAAACCTGGGGGGAAAGTAAACAACATTGTGTTTGGCAATGATTTCTCGGGTATGCCACCCAAACCACAGACTACAAAGGAAAAGTCCATTGTAGAGAAACAGGCTACATCAAACTAAAACATTTCTATGCGTCAGAGGGCGTGATCAACAGAATGAATAGTGGCAAAAACACTTGCAAATCATACATCAAACAAGGGATTCATTTCCAAAATATATAAGGAAACTTACAAGTCAGTAACAACAACAAAAACCAAATCACACAGTTAAAAAATGAGCAAAGACATTGAATAGATTTATCTCCAAAGAAAATATACAAATGGTCAAAAAGCATATGAAAAGATGCTCAATAGCACTAATAATCCGAGAAATGCAGATCAAAACCACGATGAGATAGCACCTCATTCTCATTAGGTTGGATAGAATCAAAAAAGCTTTGGTGAGAAGGTGGAAAAGAGGAGCCTTGCATACTGTTGTTGGGAACATAAATTGGTCAGCTGTTATGAAGGAGAGTATGGAGCTTCTTCAAGAAATTAAAAATACAATTACCAACTGAATCAGTAATCCCACATGTTGCAAAATATCTAAAGGAATTGAAAGCAAGACCTCAAAGAGATGTGTACATCCATCCTCACTGAAGCATTATTCACAAAAGCCAAGTGGTAGAAGCAGTCCAAATGTCTACTGATGGATGGATGGATGGATCAAGAAAACGTGCTGTACACATAACAGTGTATTTATCCAGCCTTAAAAAAGAAGGAAATCTAACCAATTCTATAATATGGATGAAACTCCAGGACATTATGCTAAGTGAAACAAGCCAGTCACACGAATGCAAAAAAGAAAAAAAAAGTGTATGATTCCACTTACATGAAGTGTCTAAAGTAGTCAGATTAGTAGAAACAGTGAGTAGAATGGCAATTGCTAACGGTTGAAGGGAAAGTGGAGAAGGTAATTATTGTTTAATGAGTATAGAGTCCCAGTTTTACAAGGTAGAAGTTCTAGATATAGTTAGCGCCCCTAGCATGGGTGCTTAGAGTTGCTTAAGATGTATGATCTAGTTAAATGCAATGTAAGATGTGAGATAGCATGTGATTCCCACTGTGTGAAAATATAGAAGAAACAAAACTATAGGGACCATAAATAGATCAGTGGTTGACAGGGTTTAGGGGGAAGGAAGTTTGGATAGGTAGAGCACAGAGGACTTTGAAGGCAGTGAAACTATTCTGTATAACTCCATAATGGTTGATACACGTCATTATATATTTCTCCAAACTCATAAAATGCACAACATCAGGAGTACACCTTAAAGTAAACTATGGTCTTTGGGTGACAAAGATGTGTCAAGATAGGTGTATCAATTGAAGCAAACGAACCACCCCGCTGAGGGATGCTGAAAGTGAGAAAGTCTCTGCATTACTGGTGCACAGACACCTAGATAGTAGAGGAATACAGAAAATCTCTGTACTTTGTCTGAGTTTTGCTGTGAGCCTAAAACTGCTCCAAGAAAACAGTCTATTTTTGTTAACATGGATAATGTGGTCAGTTTTACGTTATGTGCATTTTTTTGCCACAACTTAAAAAAAAAATAAAATAAAAAGGCAAACAAAAGAAAGGAGGTGATCTTGACAGAAGCAAGAAAAAAAAAACTACTCATTACATTTAGTAAAATAATGATATGATTAATAGATGAGTTCTTACCAGAAACAATAAAGGATGAAAGATAGGGAAGGTCAAATTCAGAGCTGAAAGTACTGAAAAAAAAAAAAAAAGCAAGAAACAAACCAACTCCCTACACACACACACACACACACACACACAAACCCAAAACAAAACAAAATAAAAACACTTGTCAAACAAGAATTATAAATTCGCAAAACAAATTTTCAAAAAAGAAGTTGCATAAAGACCCCACAACGAACACAAAATCTAAGACAATTTCCTCTTAGTACGCCTGCCCTCTAAAAACGTTCTTTAAGCTACAAGTAAATGATGCCAGTTGGTAATGCATATCTACAAGACAGAATATGATCGCCAGCAACGGTAAATATATTCGTATATTTTAAAACCTGTGTGTATGTTTTCCTCTCTGAATTGCTTCAAAAGATGAGATTATTTAAAGCAATCATTATAACACTGTAGGTGGGATCTATACCACGTACGTTATTTTTTTAGCATTTGTTAATTTCTGTGGCGCAAAGTCACCAAGAGGGCTCATTTCAAGTCTCCAGGGGGAAATCAGTGTTTGGAATCCGAAGGTAGCTGGCTTCAGTACAACCTTGTAAGAACAGGTTTCCGGCTCTCTCTGAAAGTAGAGCGTCCCTATGAAAATGTTCCTAAGCCGAAATGGTGGACACTAAAGAAGTAAATAACATTAATTCATGTGGAAAAATTGTTGAATATTCCCTGATCCCCAAAACATTCCCCACCAAAATAAATAACCCCCAAATAACCTCCCTTACGTTTTTCTGATATAAGACACACCTTGCGAATGGATATGAAAAATAAATTGAACACAGATGCTCAAAAACACAGTTGAAAGCTATGCTTGGTACTGAACTCAGATGCTGAGTATAGTTTCTGAGGAATGAAATTGACAGGGCCAATCTTGCTGCTTGGGGGTGTGAGCTGCCTCTAACAGTAAAACTAGTAGCGAGCACAATTTTTGCTTTTCACCTTTTCTCCTACACACGTTAATCCCCTTCAGATTCTGTTGTTCAGCAAAAAACTGGTACTAACGTAGGTCTTTCACAAAAGCAAACTGACATAAGGCAAATTTTCCTGAAAGTGTGTTTATTATTTTATTAAGAGCATGGGGGAGGGGGCACAGAGAGAGGGAGAGAGAGAATCCCAAGCAGGCTACCCACTGTCAGGGCAGAGCTGGACTCAAGGCTTCATATCTCATGGACCATGTGATCACAACCTGAGCCAAAATCAAGAGTTGGACGCTTAACCAACTGAGCCACGCAGGTGCCGCAGGCATAATACAAATTTTTGAACAGCTGAGGAATACCTGTAATACTTAGGAGGGGGAAAAGGAGCTATGTTCGTGTTACTATAACATATTTTAATGGAAATTAGAATTAATTTGAAGTAGATGGCGATCAGCTAATGATATATGCATAAAGAGTGCTATCAGCAACATAGAAGATGAGCAAATCCCAATAAAAGCAATAAGAACAATAATTATACAACTCCAAACTGAGAACTGCTCAGGGAACACTCTAGACCACAGAAAAACAGCACACACCGGGTGTAGTTCAAAAATCCAGGATGGTCCCATAGAACATAAAGGAAGCATTTTACCTGCATCACCCAACCCTGCAGCTGAGAGCCACTTGGCACCTGGAGGAATCCCCCCAGGGGGAGTCACCTCATGGACAGAAGGGGAGCAGGAGAACCAATAATCTTCAATGATGTGGACATCTGCAGCTTTTGCAACAAAGGTGTCCCACCGATACTGATCCTGATCCCACTAGTTGGAGCAGCCCAGAGTGCTCTCTCTGTATCTCCTCCCAGAGCCTGGGGCTGTTGCTATGGTCAGACTTGCCTTCGGGGACACCAATTGCTGCTTTTAGGGACTGGGTGCCACAGCGCGTCCCTTATACAAGACTAGAGCTGGTCTGATTTTTGCCCTCTCCTGGTCCCAGGTTGGGGCTCTGTCTCAACATTACCAGGGCAGACTCTGCTGCCCTGAACCCTGCCCTCAGCTCCTAAGAATACTTTAACTGCCACTCTAGGTGCAAGTTGCTGCTGTCCTGGATTCTACCCATAGTGTTCCATGCCATGACTCTGTATCTTCATGTAAAGGGTCCTCCTGCTGCTCTGAACCCCATCCCCACTCGATGCCTAGATTCTGGACTGCCATTGCTAACACGAGGTTGCTATTGTTTGAAAACTCCAGCCTCTGACCCATCCTTGCTAGGGCTTGTCATCCTAAGTTCCGTGGTCACCGCTACATAGCTTCTGTCAACCAGAGTCAGAGCGATGAGCACCTGAGACCCAGATACAGTTTCCGTGGCATATCTGCAAGTGTCTCCACCTTGGACCCCAGTGCCACAGCCACAGTAAGTGAACCTGTGCACTGAGACCTTGTGGCGATGGTAGTTCTATCTGTGCCCGACCTTGGATGACAGTTCCAGTACTGCTCTGAGGGCTCTGAGGCCAGCATGCAGTACCTGATACCAGAAAGATCATCTCCACAAGATCTTCTTCCCAAACATAAGGCAGGAGGGAGTGGGATGATATTTTTAAGGCGGTCAAAGGGGGAAAAAAAAAACAGCCAACCAAGAATGCCTTACTCAGCAAAGCTGTCATTCGAAAACGAAGAAGAGATAAAAGCTTTCCCAGCCTCTCACAGGATGGTGTGTCAATGGTTCAGCTTGCCCCGGATGGCAGAGGACAGCAGCACCATGACTCTCGTGGTGGTCTCTAGACCACCATGTGTCAGAACCAGTTTTAAGTATTTGATATGTCTAACTGAAATGCTAAAGGGAATTCTTGAAGCTGAAATAGACAAAAATTAGAAACAATGAAACATATAAACATATAGAATCACTGGTAGAGGCAAAAGGAACAATACCCTTGACATTGGTGTAGACGATGGTTTCTTGGATACCGAAACCACAGGCAACAAAAACTAAAATAAGAAAAGTGGGACTGCATTAAGCCAAAGAGCATCTTTTCAGCAAGGAAAGAACCAAGCAAGTGAAAGAACAATGTAGAGAGCAGAAGAAAATATCTGTAAACAAATATCAGATAAGGGAGTAATATCCATTTATATAAAGAACTCTTACAATGTAATAAAAGCAAAGAACACAATCCAATTCAAAAAATGGGCAAAGGACTTGAGTAGATATTTTTTGAAAGACATACAAATGGCAAGCAGATACAGGTAAGGTGCATAAGGTCACTAATCATAAGGGAAATGCAAATCAAAACCACCAGCTGGGGGCGCCTGGGTGGCTCAGTCGGTTAAGCATCCGACTTCAGCTCGGTCACGATCTCGCGGTCCGTGAGTTCAAGGCCCGCGTTGGGCTCTGGGCTGATGGCTCAGAGCCTGGAGCCTGCTTCAGATTCTGTGTCTCCCTCTCTCTCTGCCCCTCCCCCGCTCATGCTCTGTCTCTCTCTGTCTCAAAAATAAATAAACGTTAAAAAAATTAAAAAATTTTAAAACCCCCAGCTGATGTCACCTCATGCCTGTTAGAATGGTTTAAGTATCTGCCAACAGATTATAGTTAAAGAAGGTATCACATATATACAATATACAAATTCATACACACTGAATATAAATTATTCATCTGTGAGAAAGAAAGAAATCTTGCCATTTGTGGCAAATGGATAAAACTTGAAGGCATTATTGTAAGAGATAAAAGTCAGACAAGGAATGCAAAAACTGTATGGTCTCACATGTGGAATTGAAAAAATTGAACCTGTAAAATTTAAGGATAGAATGTTGTTTACAAGGGGAAGGGGTGGGGAATTCTGGAGATATTTAAGAGTACAAAGTACAACTATAGATAAATAAGTTCTGGAGATCTAATGTACAGCATAGTGATTGTAGTCAGCATTACTGTATTATAACCTTCAGAGTTGCTAAGACTAAATCTTAGCTGTTCTGAACACCCACAAAAAAACCCCCAAGATGGTAAATATGTGACATGAGAAAGGTGTTATCTAACATTACCTTAGCAATTATACTGCAATACATAAATGTATCAAATGAACACATTGTATGCCTTAAATTTATGCAATGTTATATGTCAATTTTACCTAATAAAAACAAACAAAGGATGCGTTTGTTTCTTACAGGTACTAAAGAAATTAGTTAAGAATATAGTTAAGACATCCATAGTGGAATTAAAATGGAGCAATAAAATAACATATGTTTAATACAAAAGATGCCAGGTAAGGTGGAAGAAGAAACTAATACATAGACATAAAGTGAAGGGCAAAATGGCAGGCCTGAATTCAACTATCCCAATAACAACATTCTGTGAATTAGATAAATATTCCAATCAAAAGACAGAAATTGCCATCCTGGCTAAAAAAGTAAGATCCATCTACATGCTCTCTGTAACAGACACACTTTACATTCAAAGGCACCAATAGGTGAAAGTAAAAGGATAGCAAAAGATAGACCTTACAAACAGGAATCCCGTAAGTGAGCAGGGATGGCTATTCTAGTATCAGACAAAGTAGCTGTTAAAACACAAAGTATTAGTAGAAATTAAAAGAAACATTTCAAAATGTTAAGGGTGTCAATATAAGAGAAAAATAAAACAATTATAAACGTATATTAGTCACCTGATAACAGAACCCTCAAACACATGAAATGGAAACTAACAGAATTATAAGTATAGCTGAAGATTTAAATCTCTTCCCTCAGTAAGTGATAGAACAGCTAGTCACAAAAGCAGGAGGACTATGGAAGACTGTCAAAACACTAGGAACCGTCTTGACAACTGACATATATAGAAAGTGTTCTAGGTCATAAATAGGGAACTTAATTTTAAGGGCTGGAAAAATCAAGGTATATTCTCTGAAGACAAAGGAATCAACGAGAAGCAACGACAGAAAGAAATTTGGAGAATTTCCAAACATGTGGAAAGCGATTCACTTCTGAAAAATTTATAGTTCATAGATGCAGTCTTTGAAAATATCTGGTACCGGATGATGGAAATTACCTTGTCTGGATGATAATGTATAAAAATTTGGGGGGGGGGGTTAGAACAAAAGTAGTGTTTAGAGACTTTCTGTACCTTTGTCACCTATATCCAAAAAGAAGAATTCTATAAAATGCATGATCTGAGTAGTTTCCCTCTCAAGAAGCTATAAAGACAAGAGCCAGTTAAAGTTATAGAAGGAAGAAATGATAAACATATTTAGCTGAAAGTTGATTCTGAATTTATGTGTATTAGCATAACTAAGGTAGGTCTAAATGAATCAATACCCAAATATCCAAGAGCATCGGCAATAGAATGGATGAATACATTATAGCAAAATCAGACAATGGGATAGCAAGGACTATGAACAATTTGCAACTTCATGCAACTTTTGGATGAATCACACAAGTTTAGTTTAACCTGAAAGATCCAGTACTGAAGTATGCATAGCGTATGGTTCCATTTCTATAAAGTGTTTTTTAAGTACAGATAAGAACATGAAAGGGACGTTTTGCACTGTTGCTGAAGTTCATTATCTGATTCCATGCAACGGTGACACTTGAAAATCCAGCCATCTGTTGGCATGTATACCATGTGCATCCATAAAAGAATATTATGAAAAGAGGCAAATATACTTAAAACCAGACACAAAATTGAAAAAAAAAAATCCTACCGAACATGACATGTGAAAATCAAAACAAAAAGAAAGAAAAATATCAGAATTGCCTTATATCTTCTAATACAATGTTACCTGTAATTCAGAAAACTTTTCACACTCGGTTACAGAGTATTTAGAAGTTTATGAATAAAAAAAAATGTAATGCCAATTAAAAAACAAAATAACCTTGTAGGGTAGAAAGAAAGGGGTTATAGAAATATGTATTAAGTACATTTTGATGGGAATACTAAAAAAGAACCTAAATTACACGTCAGTGGCAATCATAAATAGATTCTGACAATATATAAAAATAATGGACAATGACATAACTAGATTTATTGAAGTAATGCCATGTTGGATTTACGTTTGAAGTTCCATAGATTTTATCTGTCACATTAGCAGGATAAAAAAGATCAAATGATGTGATTTCTCGGATGCAGAAGGCAAATGATAAAACTAATATTCATTCTTCATTTTAAAAATATTGTTAGAGGGGCACCTGGGTGGCTCAGCTGGTTAAGTGTCTAACTCTTGATTTTGACTCAGGTCATGATCTCACAGTTCATGAGATTTGAGCCCTGCATTAAGCTCTGCATTGAACAGCGAGGAGGCTGCTTGGAATCTCTCTCTCCCTCTCCCTCTCAAACTCTGTCTCTCAAAATAAATAAATATACTTAATATAGATATATATATACCTATATCTATATATCTATATTAAGTATATTTATTTATTTATATTTATATTTATTTATATAGGTATATACCTATATAAGTATATACCTATATCTATATATATTTCTTTAGAAAGATAGAAAATAATAGGAAACATCCATGAAAGATCTAGAATAGATATGATAACTCTGAAAAAGTACTGATATAAACTCACTGTTTAAAAAAATGATGGTTTTTAACATATGAAATTGACATAAAATATATATAATGAGATTAATGGAACAGATTAGAGAGTGGAAAATTTATATCCACACATATATGGAGTGCGCATTTCAACAGAGATGTAAGGTCATTCAGGGGAGAAAGTATAGTCTTTTCAACAAATGTTTGGGAAGCAATGGGATATTAAAATTATTAATAAATATATACTTTATACTATGTACACAAATATAAAAATGGCTTATACATAGGTGTGAAAGATAAAATTTCAAGATGATGTAACAGAAAAAAAAACACATGGCCTAAAGTTGGGCAGAGATTTCTTAGAACACCAGCCACATGAACCATAAAAGAACAAAGTGATAAAGTGTAGTTCACCAGGATAATTTCCCTATTTGAAGAGAAAAGAAAGACAAGTCAGCATCTTGGGAAGAAATGTTTACAAATCATACATCCAATAAAAGAGTTGCTGCCAGGATACATAAAAAAATTCTCAAAATGTAATAACAAAGAGTAAAAATATGTGCAAAATATTTCAATAGAAACTTCACCGAAAAACGTATATGGAGGGCAAAGAGAATACGAAACAATGCTCAACACTACTAGCCTGGGAACATTCAAATTAAAACCACTACAGACCAGACTTCCTGTTCTGGAAAGATAGAGAGGGTAGAATTTTCTCTATTCCTCTCACCAAATACAGCTACAACCCTGGGCATTAAACGGAAAACAATAGAAGAAGACTCAGAAAGGTGATGAGAAAGCTGACCGAACCAGGCACTGGAGACCTGAGGAATGACATGGCAGCGAGCTCCCTGGAAATTTTCTTTACCTCACATATCCCAGACTGGTGCCAGAGAGGCTGGAAAACCACAGACACCAATAGGTACACACAAAAGTCCCCAAGACGCAGGGTACCTGGGTGGCTCAGTCAGTTGAGCATCTGACTTCAGCCCCAGTCATGATCTCACAGTTCATAGGTTCAAGCCCTGAGTCAGGCTCTGGGCTGACAGCTCAGAGCCTGGAGCCTGCTTCGGATTCTGTGTCTCCCTCTCTCTCTGCCCCTCCCCTGGAGGGCATGCCAGAACGCCAAAAGTTTTAGACACTAACTGCATATTCCAATCAAAAACAATTGACTAACCCACAAAAATATCACCCAGGCATGCAGGGGAAATCAACACGTTGTCTGGTGAAGGAAAACTAAGAACATTTGTCACCAGGGGCACCTGGGTGGCTCAAGTCAGTTAAGTGTACCACTCTTGGTTTCTGCTCAGGTTCTGACCTCACAGTTTTGTGAGTTCAAATCCTGCAACTGGTTCTGTGCTGGTAGTGTGGAGCCTGCTTGGGATTCTCTCTCTTTCTCTCTCTCTCTCTCTCTCTCTCTCTCTCTGTCTCTCTCTCTCTCTCTCTCCGCCCTCTCCCCCAAATCGTGCTGTCTCTGACTCTCTCGAAATAAATAAGCTTAAAATAAATGTGTCACCACCAGACCCACTCTGAAAATAATTCCCTTTAGCAGTTTTCTGATAACAAAAGGAATCAGGGAATCTCAGGAAGAAAGAACAAAAGAAAATAAAAAGATCACTGGTTCTAATGGACTTCCTTCACCTCTCGTGCTTTCTAAATTGTTTCATATTTGAGGGAAAATTATCAGTTGAAGCAAAATTATAAAATCAGTTTGATTCTCAATTTTAGTAGAGAAATATTTAAGACAATTATATTATGAATGGGACAACAATAGGGGCCATAAAGGAAAGTAAGGCTCTACATTTTACTCAAACTGCTGTGGGTTGTGATAGACTGCGTAGACTATGATCTCTGAAAATGTAATCATCTATATAAAGATGTTTGATATCTACATTATTTACATAAAGCAGATAAAGCATATAAGTACATATATAAAGTTATTTATGAAGAAAAGATCCACTTTGCTACAAATTATGCTCCATCAATTAGGTCATGATGTAGAAAAGTATAATCTTTTTCTTACAGCATGACAAACACAGCATCACCAAAAAGAAAGTTCCAGTAGGTCATAAACCTTAATTAAGAGTAAAAACAAATAAAGACATGAAGAGAAAAGTTAAATCTTAGAAAGTAACATAGGACAGGATAGTCATGAAGTAGGTCCAAAATAATCACCACCATTCAAAATGATAAATTGGACTATAGTATCATTAATGCGTTTGCGTCATTAAAACCTCCAATGTCGGGGCGCCTGGGTGGCGCAGTCGGTTAAGCGTCCGACTTCAGCCAGGTCACGATCTCGCGGTCTGTGAGTTCGAGCCCCGCATCAGGCTCTGGGCTGATGGCTCGGAGCCTGGAGCCTGTTTCCGATTCTGTGTCTCCCTCTCTCTCTGCCCCTCCCCCGTTCATGCTCTGTCTCTCTCTGTCCCAAAAAAAAAAAAAAAAAAAGTTGAAAAAAAAAAAAAACCCTCCAATGTGAGGGTAAAAATGATAGTCACAGCATCCAAAATCTATTCGCGTCATATAATCATCAGAAATTATTATATTAATTTTTCACTAGTTAATGTGAGATTAAGGGGTTATTTTGTACATGGTGTGTTCACGCAATGCGTTAGAAAAATGTTGGAATAAGGTGATAAATTGAAATACACACGTAACTGTGTAATTTCATTCTAATGCTTAGAAGAAAATGTATTATAAATACCCATAAGGACAATTATCTTATACTTCTATATTTGTATTTTCTTATGATAAGTGTAATATTTATAAGCAAATGCAGTATATCATATACTATAGAGTTATGCATCATATAGAAGTTATTATAAATACAACACAATATGTGAAAAAAAAGCCATGGAAAAAGCTTTCCATAAAAAGTTATTCATAATATCCACATACTAAAAGGGAACTAAATTTATGAAAATAAATTTTAAAATGTCATATTCACAGAACACAGCAGTGAAAATTCACAAACTATAGGCAAATGCGATAATATAATGCCTTACAAATGTCATATGAGAGCGAAGGGAGACACACATAAAAATGCATACTGCATGATTCCATTGAGAAAAAGTCCAAAATTAAGCAAAGATACTCCATAATGTAAATGGATAGGGCTAATAAAGGCCCTAAACTTCTACATCATGATCTGTCTTGTAATTGCGTGGTTCTAACTAGTTTGTGTTCAATTTGTGCAATCATGTACTTATTTTCCTTGAAGCGTCAAAATTAAATAGTAAAGTTTATTTCATGCTAAAGGACATTTATAGAAACACGGTTTTCTATGAAAAGCAAGAACTGGAAATTATTAAATGTTCAGTAACGATATAAAAATATAAATAAAATATCATACCCAAACTATAAACAGACTTCAAAACAAATAACCTACAAATATTTACAAAAATATGGATGAGCTCTACAAATATAATATTAACTGATAAGCTTTTAATAAACTCTGGAAGCATTTGAAATCTTACCACATCCTCTTCATTATCTACGGAGAGCAGGTTAGAGTTTTTAGAAGCACAGGACATCAAACTCTCATTCCACGGTTTTTTTTCAGTGCTGATGTAATAGCAATTGTTGCAATATGTAACCCACTCTTCTGGACAACGACCACAGTGATGTGTTAGAAGAAGATTATGAGATATTATCAAAAATTTTGAATATTACAAAACTCAAATTTTTGCATGGGTATATACATATGTATACATCACATATCTATGCATCCTCCCAGGATGGTATAAATAAAATAGGCTCACACACACTCACAGAGAATGGTCAGGTTCTCATCCTAATTTATGTGCCCATACAAAGCAAACACACAAAAATATCCATCTCTACATGTCCTGAGAGTCACTGAACAAAATCACTTTTATGGATAGTAAAATGATTTGTCTCTTACCATGTTATAGCAAGAGGAAGTTTGAGGTGATTGGTAACAATGCGTATGGTGATTTTAAATGAGTATTTCTTCAAATTGTTACAGAAGAAGTAATATTCTCTGATAATCATTATTTCAGAAAGTTTATATGTGAACTTCTAATTGATTTTCACCCAAATAGACTCGATTCACTTCTTTGCCTAGCCTCAGATGGAGACAAAATAGAAACTATACTAATAACAGAATTTTGAAAATGATGTTGTACCTTTCTGGATCCTTGTTTCCGGGGAAGAATTATTCTGCTCCGGTGTGTCAGTACCTAGAACAATTAAAGTAATCCTCATACAAACTTAATGTTAAACTAAACAAATCATAATGACTGAGTCTCTTAGTTTGAAATTTGGTGTATGGTTTAGAATTAGAAAACTGTAATAAAATTAATTTTACCAGTAAAAAGTGAATAACGGGGGAAGACATTTCAAAAGCCTAAACGAATCAAACCGCACCACCTCTTACAGTATTTGGTAACCAATCTCAAGAATTAATTTGTGTTTCTCCATAAGGTCTCTTTCCTATACCTTGTCTTTGAGTTATGAAATCCGAGTTATGAGAATAAATATGTAATACTACCGACAATTGTTGTTATTTCTACCTTTGACAGTTTCAGAATAATCATTCCAAGTTAGAGCTTAAATGCATTGAAATAAGAGAATAAAATTCCATAATGTTATGAAGTATTTTGAGCCACTGAGGACCATTAAAGTGAAATATTCCCTTTCGTCATTTAAACACTTACTGACCGGGATTAACAGCTAGTATTACCACAGTGGACATCAAGACGAGACAGATGATTCCCAGGATCCCAGCAATGAGCTTCTCTGGACATGATGATAAATAGTAGAAAGAGAAATGAAAACACTGAGAAAGGATGCACAGAAACAATCATTTAGAAAATTTACAAACAGAACCAACGATGCACATGGAATCCCACATAAAAACTTGGGACTCCAAACCTGTATCTGCTATTGTAATCTTCTCTCAGAATATACCCTTGCATTTACAGTAAATATACTACTCCATGACATGTTGGTAAAGACTACAAATTACAACAATGCCTGAACACAGTTAGTTCTCAGATTTTAATTACAGTACCGTATTCCAAATTCAAGTTCGGATTCTCACAAATGAAAAATATACGAGATCATTCCCTACTCACTCCCTACACCCCTGTACCCCAACTGCACATTCTAGAACAGGTATACTGTGTGTGTATTAAATGTTTTACCTTTGCAGGGAGAGCTCTTGCCATTCCCTTGAAGGGCCCGAGAAGCATTTTGAAGATTTAATTCTGCATAGGCTATCTCCTCCTCAGTTACTGAAATGGAACACTTCGTGCCCTTAGGTTGCACTTGCTGTCTTTTTGAGCCCTTAGCATGATGGAGTTCCGCCTAAGTCACGCCTTGGTTGTTCATGTCTGCAGCTGAGTAGTGTCAGCTACAATGTGGATGAAACTGCCCTGAAGGTCTTGATCAAGAGTGTGTGTCATGTGCTGACGACATTGCTAGTACAGTGACACCGGGTGGGGTGCAGGGTGAGGGATGCTACTCATTTGCATCTGAACAATATAAAGTCTGGTACTAACTTCCGTAGAGATAGAAATAAGTGTTTCATGATAGAATAAGTGGTTTTTACTATGCTATTCTATGTTTGACACAACAGTATTTGTTGGAAAAATGTAAAGAAATAAATGAGAGAGGAATAAAGGAATTCGTGAGTAATACTGTCCTTATGATTCCGCAGAAACATTTCAACACTATTAACTGGGCTAAAATTAAAACGCAGTATTAGGAAAAGAATGCTGCATGATGTTTTGGACAATTTAAAACCACTATTGGTTAAAAATTGAGTGTTCTGATTGGAGAATACTAGTTTTAGCACAAATAGAAATTCCCTGAAGTAAAATATTTCTATTTGGGGACTTAGATTTCTTTCCTGAAAGGTCATGTGCTATCAAATGATCTTTTATTTTAAATAAATTTGGAATTCTGTGACATCGTTAAATTTTAAAAGAAAGATTTTATATGTTGCACAATATTACATGACCCACTAAACGTATCTGAAACCTGAACAACACTGAAAACAAAAGAGCAAAAAATATATATATTTTTTAATTTTTATTTTTTAAATTTACATCCAAATTAATTAGCATATAGTACAACAATGATTTCAGGAGTAGATTCTTTAATGCCCCTTACCCACATAGAGCATCCCCCCTCACACAACCCCTCCAGTAAACCTCAGTTTGTTCTCCATATTTATGAGTCTCTTCTGTTTTGTCCCCCTCCCTGTTTTTATATTACTTTTGCTTCCTTTCCCTTGTGTTCATCTGTTCTGTGTCTTAAAGTCCTCAGATGAGTGAAGTCATATATTTGTCTTTCTCTGACTGACTAATTTTGCTTAGCATAATACCCTCTGGTTCCATCCACATAGTTGCAAATGGCGAGATTTCATTCCTTTTGATTGGCGAGTAATAGTCTATTGTGTGTATATATATATATGCACATATATATATATGTATGTGTATATATATATGTGTATACACACACACACACACACACACACACACACATATATATATATATATATATACACACACAACTTCCTTATCCATTCATCCATTGATGGACATGTGGGCTCTTTCCAGACTTTGGCTATTGTTGATAGTGCTGCTATAAACATTGGGGTGCATGTGTCCTTTCAAAACAGCATACCTGTATCCCTTGGATATATACCTAGTAGTGCAATTGCTGGGTCATAGGGTAGTTTTATTTTTAATTTTTTGAGGAACCTCCATACCGTTTTTCCAGAGTGGCTGCACCAGCTTGCATTCTCACCAACGATGCAAAAGAGATCCTCTTTCTCCACATCTTCGCCAACATCTGTTGTTGCCTGAATTGTTAATATTAGCCATTCTGACAGGGGTGAGGTGGTATCTCATTGTGGTTTCGATTTGTATTTCCCTGATGATGAGTGATGTGGAGCATTTTTTCATTGGTCGGTTGCCCATCTGGATGCCTTCTTTGGAGAAGTGTCTATTCATGTCTTTTGCCCATTTCTTCACTGGATTATTTGTTTTTTGGGTGTTGAGTTTGATAAGTTCTTTATAGATTTTGGATACTAACCCTTTATCTGATATGTCATTTGCAAATATCTTCTCCCATTCCGTGGGTTGCCTTTGAGTTTTGCTGATTACTTCTTTCGCTGTGCAGAAGTTTTTATTTTGATGAGGTCCCAATAGTTCATTTTGCTTTTGTTTCCCTGCCTCCGGAGATGTGCTGAGTAAGAAGTTGCTGCAGCCAAGATCAAAGAGGTTTTTGTCTGCTTTCTCCTCAAGGATTTTGATGGCTTCTTGTCTTACATTTAGGTCTTTCATCTATTTTGAGTTTCTTTTTGTGTATGGTGTAATAAAGTGGTGTAGGTTCATTCTTCTGCATGTCGCTGTCCAGTTTTCCCAGCACCACTTGCTGAAGAGACTGTCTTTGTTCCCTTGGATATTCTTTCCTGCTTTGTCAAAGATTAGTTGGCCATATGTTTGTGGGCCCCTTTCTGGGTTCTCTATTCTGTTCCATTGATCTGAGTGTCTGTTCTTGTGCCAGTACCATACTGTCTTGATGATTACAGCTTTGTAGTACAGCTTGAAGTCTGGGATTATGATGCCTCCTGCTTTGGTTTTCTTTTTCAAGAGTTCTTTGGCTATTCATGGTCTTTTCTGGTTCCCTACAAATTTTAGGATTATTTATTCCAGCTCTGTGAAGAATTCTGGTGTTATTTTGATAGAAATTGCATTGAATATATAGATAGCTTTGGGTAGTATTGACATTTTAACAATATTTGTTCTTCCTATCCAGGTGCATGGAATCATTTTCCATTTTTTTGTGTCTTCTTCGATTTCTTTTATATGCTTTCTATAGTTATCAGTGTATAGATTTTTCACCTCTTTGGTTAGATTTATTCCTAGGTATTTTATGGTTTTTGTTCCAATTGGAAATGGGATAGATTCCTTGATTTCTCTTTCTGTTGCTTCATTGTTGGTGTATAGGAATGCAACCGATTTGTGTGCATTGATTTTATATCCTGCAACTTTGCTGAATTCATGAATCAGTTCTAGAAGTTTTTTGGTGGAATCTTTTGGGTTTTCCATATAAAGTATCATGTCATCTGCGAAGAGTGAAAGTTTGACCTCCTCCTGGCTGATTCGGATGCCTTTTATTTCTTTGTGTTGTCTGATTGCAGAGGCTAAGCCTTCCAGTACTATGTTGAATAACAGTGGTGAGAGTAGACATCCCTCTCTTGTTTCTGACCTTAGGGGAAAGCTCTCAGTTTTTTCCCCTTGAGGATGATATTAGCGTTGGGTCTTTCATATATGGCTTTTATGATCTTGTGGTTTGATCCTCGTATCCCTACTTTCTTAAGGGTTTTTATCAAGAGAGTATTTTGTCAAATGCTTTCTCTGCATCTATTGAGAGGATCATGTGGTTTTTGTCCTTTCTTTTATTCGTGTGCTGAATCACATTGATTGTTTTGTGCATATTGAACCAGTCCTGCATCCCAGGTATAAATCCCACTTGGTAGTGGTGGATAATTTTTTTTAATGTATTGTTGGATCCGGTTGGCTAATATCTTATTGAGGATTTTTGCATCCATGTTCACCAGGGAAATTGGTCTATAGTTCTCCTTTTTAGTGTGGTCTCTGTCTGGTTTTGGAATCAAGGTAATGTTGGCTTCATAGAAAGAGTTTGGAAGTTTTCCTTCCATTTCTATTTTTTGGCACAGCTTCAAAGGTATAGGTGTTACTCTTCCTTAAATGTTTGTTAGAATTCCCCTGGAAAGCCATCTGACCCTGGACTCTTGTTTTTGAGGAGATTTTTGATTACTAGTTCGATTTCTTTACTGGTTATGGATCTGTTCAAATTTTTGATTTCTTCCTGTTTCAGTTTTGGTAGTGTATATGTTTTGAGGAATTTGTCCATTTCTTCCAGATTGTTTATTTTATTGGTGTATAATTGCTCATGATATTCTCTTATTATTGTTTTTATTTCTGCTGTTTTGGTGGTGATCTCTCCTCTTTCATTCTTGATTTTCTTTATTTGGGTCCGTTCCTTTTTTCTTTTTGATCAAACTGGCTAGTGGTTTATCAATTTGGTTAATTCTTTCAAAGAACCAGCTTTTGGTTTCATTGATCTGCTCTACTGTTTTTTGTTTGTTTGTTTTTGTTTGTTTGTTTGTTTGTTTGTTTTGTTTTTTGGTTTCCATAGCATTAATTTCTGCTTTCATCTTTATTATTTCCTGTCTTCTGCTGGTTTGGTTTTATTTGCTGTTCTTTTTCCAGCTCTTTAAGGTGCAAAGTTAGGTTGTGTATGTGAGATCTTTCTTCCTTCTTTAGGAAGGCCTGAATTGTTATATACTTTCCTCTTATGACCACCTTTCCTGCATCCCAGAGGTTTTGGGTTGTGGTGTTATCATTTTCATTGGATTCCATGAACTTTTAATTTTCTCTTTAACTTCTTGGTTAGCCCATTCATTCTTTAGTAGGATGTTCTTCAGTCTCCAAGTATTTGTTACCTTTCCAAATTTTTTTCTTGTGGTTGATTTCAAGTTTCATAGTGTTGTGGTCTGAAAGTATGCACAGTATGATCTCAGTCTTTTTGTACTTGTTTGAGGGCTGATTTGTGTCCCAGTATGTGGTCTATTCTGGAGAACATTCCATGTGCACTGGAGAAGAATGTATATTCTGCTGCTTTAGGATGAAATGTTCTGAATATATCTGTTAAGTCCATCTGGTCCAGTGTGTCATTCAAAGCCGTTATTTCCTTGTTGAGTTTTTTATTAGATGATCTGTCCATTGCTGTAAGTGGGATGTTGAAGTCCCCTACTATTATGGTATTATTATCAATGAGTTTCTTTATGTTTGTGATTAATTGATTTACATATTTGGTGTTCTCACATTTGGTGCATAAATGTTTATAATTGTTAGGTCTTCTTGGTGGATAGACCCCTTAATTATGATATACTTCCCTTCTTCATCTCTTGATATAGTCTTTATTTTAAACTCTACATTGTCTTATATAAATATGGCCACTCCAGCTTTCTTTTGTTGACCAGTAGCATGATAGATGGTTCTCCATCCCCTTACTTTCAATATGAAAGTGTCTTTGGGTCTAAAGTGGGTCTCTTGTAAACAGCATACAGATGGATCTTGTTTTCTTAGCCATTCTGTTACCCTATGTCTTTTGATTGGAGCATTGAGTCCATTGATGTTTAGCGTGAGTACTGAAAGATACGAATTTATTGCCATTATGTTGCTTGTAGAGTTGGAGTTTCTGGTGGTGTTCTCTGGTCCTTTCTAATCTCTGTTGCTTTTGGTCTTTCTTTCTTTCTTTCTTTCTTTCTTTCTTTCTTTCTTTTTCTCATGTTTTCTTCCCTCAGAGAGTCCCCCTTAAAATTTCTTGCAGGGCTGGTTTAGTGGTCACAAACTCCTTTAATTTTTGTTTGGGAAACTTTTTATCTCTCCTTCTATTTTGAATGACAGCCTTGCTGGATAAAGAATTCTTGGCTATATATTTTTCTGGTACAGCACACTGAATATATCCCGCCACTCCTTTCTGGCCTGCCAAGTTTCTGTGGATAGATCTGCTGCAAACCTGATCTGTTTTCCCTTGTAGGTTAGGGACTTTTTTTCCTTGCTGCTTTCATAATTCTTTCCCTACCTGAGTATTTTGTGAATTTGACTATGATATGCCTCGTTGGTGGTTGGTTTTTGTTGAGTCTAATGGGAATCCTCTGTGCTTCTTGGATTTTGATGCCTGTGTCTTTCCCCAGGTTAGGAAAGTTTTCCACTATGATTTGCTCACATAACCCTTCTACCCCTATTTCTCTCTCTTCCTCTTCTGTGACCCCTATGATTCTGATGTTGTTCCTTTTTAATGAGTCATTGATTTCTCTAATTCCTAAATAATGCTCTTTTGCCTTAATATTCCTCTATTTTCCTCTTCATTATTTTCCATAAGTTTGTCCTTTATATCGCTGATTGTTCTACCTCATCCATCTTTGCCACCGTGGCTTACATTTGAGATTGCAGCTCAGTTATAGCATTTTTTATTTCATCCTGACTAGCTTTTACTTCTTTTATCTCCACAGAAAGGGATTCTAATCTATTTTTGACTCCAGCTAGTATTTTTGTTATTGTGATTCTAAGTTTTGGTTCAGACATCTTGCCTGTATCTGTGTTGGTTAAGTCCCTGGCTGTCATTTCTCTTTCTATTTGGGGTAGATTCCTCTCTTTCTTTTGGGGTAAATTCCTTTGTTTTGTTAGTTTGAAGGGAGAAAAGGAATTAATGAGATAAAAATTAAAATTAAAAAATTAAAATTAAAAAAATATTAAAATTGAAAAATTAAAAACAGACACACACAAAAAAATTGAATAAATGATGCTAGATCCTAAGTGTGTTCTAGCCTGGGTGTTGAAAGGGGTTAATAGAGTAGAGAAAAAAAGGAAAAAGAAAAAAAAAAGGAAATAAGAAAATTTGAAAAAATGAATACACTGAAGTAGAATAAAATAAAATGATGGAAGTAAAATAGAATTTGAAAAAATTTAAACAAAAGTAAAAAATATAGTAGAAAAAAAATGAAAGAAAAATATTTTTAATAAAAATTGAAAATTGAATTTTTTCTCTTCCTGTATTCAAGAAAAAGAAAAACAAAAAAGAGAAAAAAGAAAAAAAAAGAAAGAAAATTGAATAGATGGACCAGCAAACAGACTGAAATACGACTGAAATTACTTCGTTTGGCCCTAAAAGTCAAACTATGAAGCACTTTATAGTCCATAAACTAAACAGGCAGAGAGACGTGTTCTTGAACAGCGAGCTTGGCCCAGTTGAGCAGGGCTTAGTGTAACAGCTCTGCTCTCCACTAGATGGCGCTGCTAGCCTACTGGGGTGGATTATTGCTGTGCTCATCAGTGCGCATGCGCATGCGCATGCGTGGAAGCAGTGGAAATGGCGTCCCTCAGCCACCTGGTCTCCGGTATTGGAACTGTGTTCTTCCCGAATAGCAATCGTGCACCTGTCCTTTGTCTTTGGCTCCGTCCACTCCCCGTTTTTACACTGTCTGTGACCAAGCCCCAGGCAGAATCTCCGTCCTGAGTTTTATCTCAGATGTGCCTGTTCTTACCGGCCCCTTACTTCTGAAGAATTGCGGCTTTGACCCGCTCCACCCCTCTGCGGGAAGGACTCGCTGAGCAATGGCCGGGTGCCGGCTGCACACAGGAATTTTCACGGGACCGTGCTGCTGCCAATGCCCAGAGCCTGCAGCCAGGTGCCAGCCTGCCTCAGAAAAAGTTCACGCGATCATGTAGCAGCAGCATTTCAGGGATTAAGGCAAATCACAACACGCATCGGGCACCAGGCTTCACCCCCAGCAACCTTGTTCCAGCACCAGTGAATGTGGTTTTTCTCCCGGGTCCGCTGGAGCCTTGCCTTTGTAGGATTCATGCACCCTCTACCAGGTGTCCTCTCAGGAGGGGAACCAGCTCTTCCCATGTGGCCTGAAGACCTCCGGACTCCATTCTGCTCCTGGGGACTCGTCCTTCCCACCAGAGCACCACCAGGTATCAAGCTGCAGAGTTGCAGCCTCTGTGCTCTCCGTTTATAGAGTCTTAATGGAATTTAAACCCTCTCCTTTCTCCCTTCTCCCTTTTTAGTTCAGTCCCTGCGGCTGTTTCCACTTTTCCACTTTCTCTCCAGCTGCTTTGGGTGGGGGCTGCTTTTCCCGTATTCTGTCCCCCACTTCCCCCCAACCCCATCTCCATCCTCTCTCTGCACCCAAAAACAGCTCCCTGCCCTCTGCAGTTTCTCTCTCCCCCAGTTCATCTCTCTGTGCCGCGTACCTGCTGAATTCTGTGGTTCAGGTTGTGCAGATTGCTGTGTTACCCCTCAGTCCAGTTTTCTAGGTGTGCAGGATGGTTTAGTGTTGGTCTGGTTGTATTTCATGGAAGTGAGACACACACAAAAATTTCCATGCTGTTCTGCCTGCAAAAAATATTTTTTAAGGATTTATACAACACCAGAAATAGTCAATTGATATAATGGCAAATATATTACACCATAAAGTAATAAATAGAAGTGTAGAACTTTTATGGAAGAATGCTGTTGGTACAAAATTCCAGAAAGATCTATGAATCTCAAGGCAGTGAGGGTAGCTTTAGTTGTATAAGGAATTCTAATAAATCAAATAATTGTAATGTAATAATTCAGTCAATGAGCTCTGCAGGCAACGAAATCTGGAATTCCTTTTGGCTCTCAAATGTACAAAGAATGGCCTTTAAAAAGTTACTTCGTGTCCAGCTACCTAGTTTTTACTAATATAAAATGGGGATGAAAATAAGTTAAATAGAATGCATATAAAGCCTTTAATAGTCAATCTGGCTTTTTAAAGCTCTCAGTAATATAGCAGTTATTTTAATTATTTTTAACACAATAGCCACATTAACTTTACGGATTCATATCCTTTGGACCATGTAACATAATTCATTAGACAGGAATGTCTTTCAATATTGAATATCTTTTTTGCCAAGTTTTGTTCAATTTTTTAGGAAGTGTTTTGATTGTTTATAGTTCAGTTTAAATTAGCATTTTACAGAAAGTACCTCATCTTGCTTTTTATGAAAAATCAAACCGCTTTCATTCATCTAAGCAAATGTATGAGGAATTACGTTTGACCATTATGATTTGATGGATTCATCTTAAGATCTCTTTCTTAAGGCTGAGCTAAATATCAAATAACGTAACTGTATCTATAATTAATGGCAAATGCAAATTAAGGGTTTTGACATGATGCTCATGGGTTTCACGTGAAATGATGTTGATTTGCAAACACAACTGCACATGCGTATATGCACTTAATTACTTTTCCACAGGTGAGAATTTAAATATTTTAAGAAATTCTCCAATATGTTTCCTACTCATCCTTGTTTTTCACCCTGAGTTGTTGGAGTACAGATACCAATGTTTTATGCAATGTGATTGTATATTAGTTGTGCCTCAGGTGCGTCCCATCCAGCATTTGTATCTCCCACTAAATGAGGTGACTAGTAGTGGCAGTAGTGACACATACCTTCTGTTGGCCAGACAGTCATGCATCGTCCAGAAGGAACCAGGTTCCTCTTGTAACCAGACAGTATCTGTGGTCTTCACAGCCTGCTGGCCCTGTGAGACCTCAGAAGGAGGCAATCGTGGAAAAAGTAGATTTCTCATCAGCGTGTCACTTCAAATTTGGACAGGAAATTCTTACCCTTGGGCTATTTTGAAGACACTTTATCTCCTCACACACCTCAAGAATGTAGGGAACTTTGAGCTTGTAGTCATGTACTTTGTCCATTGGCAAGTGCCTCTGAGAAATTTTTGTGTTCCACAAGACACTGAGGTCAGAGACTTGACCACTTAGGCTGTTAATTTGTTTGCATCTGACACAAACACTGAGAACTTATGCCTCGTGTAAAATATCTTCGATGTTTAAGTTTTACTTTTCCACAATTTTGCTACATCTTCACATTACCAACTTCTTTTTTTAAGCCCTTGGTATGTCATTTCTATTATACGGAGAATATTCTAAAATCATCATCCCCGTAACAGGTATTTAATGGTATTTGGCAGTAATTCTGAAGACTTATTACATTTTCAATTTTATTGTCACTGGCACAAAGATAACAATTTCAGAACCTTTCTTCTCAATTTTTCTGCCTTAGTTTAATATACCTATACTCAATGTTATTTGCAAATGAGTTATTTAGGTTGCTGCTGATAAGTAAATGCCTGTGGGAAGGATAAAACATTGAATAATAGTGAACAACAGCACCATGCCAGAAATGTGAATGTTAAATAATTACTCATATTATTCATTGCTTCATCCTCCAGTGATAGCTAGTTGTCTCTATTTAATTAGGAATATTTGTTGTACATGAGAAGAGCCTAAGTCTAACTAGGTAGGTGGGAAAATGAATGTGATTTTTTAAAAATTTCACTTAACTGACAACATTGGGAGAGTGCAGAGAAAAGTACTTTTAAAACACAATTAAATGATACATGAATATCAAAAGAAAAAAAACACATTAAATGTAAATTACCTAATTTGCCTCAATGGAATTCTTTTCCTTTATTGTACATTATTGGACTTTTTTGTGAATAATTTTTGAGGATATTTGCCTGTATATTTCTATTGGTCTGTGTTTCTGGGTTTTTGTTTTTTGTTTTTGCAAAGGTGGGTGGCTATTTTATTTTTATGTATTTATTTTTAATGATTTTAATGAGAGTTGACATAGAATATTATATTAGTTTCAGGTGTAGTCATGGTGATTCCACATTTATCCACATTATAATACAATCATCACAATAAAGCTTTTTATATCGATCACCATACAAAATTAATACAATATTGTTGCCTATATTCCCTATGTTATAATTTACATCCCTGTGATTTATTTATTGTATAACTGAAAGTTTGTACCACTTACTTTCTTTTGCCTATTTCAGACATTCCTTTTTCCCTCCTTCCTTATGTCAATCACAACTTTAGCCTCTCTGTATATGTCTGCTTCTGTTTTGTTTGTTTTTAGATTCCACACTATCAGCTAAATCATATGGTGCGTGTGTTTCTCTGTCTGACTAATTTCATTTAGGATAAAATCCTCCAGATCCATTTTCATTACTTTCAGGACTGGTTATTGGTCATGAACTCCTTTAGTTTCATTTGTCTGAATGAGTCTTTACCTCGCCTTCTATTCTGAAGATAGCCTTACTGGATAGAGTTTTCATGGCTGCAGATTTTTCTCATTCAGCATTTGAATATACCAGGCCACTCCCTTCTGACTCCCCAAGTTTCTGTTGAGAAAAGTGCAGTGACCCCTATGGGTTTTCCATTATAAGTTAAGGATTTCTTTTGTCTTTCTGTGTTTAAGATTTTTTTCTTCATCAACATATTTTGCACGTCTAATTACAATATGTCTTGGTGGTGTTGACTAGCTTTTTTTGATTTTGACGGGAGTTCTCTGTGCCTTCTGGATCTGGACAGTAAAAAAGAG
Source organism: Panthera uncia (assembly GCF_023721935.1). Classification (NCBI taxonomy): domain Eukaryota; kingdom Metazoa; phylum Chordata; class Mammalia; order Carnivora; family Felidae; genus Panthera; species Panthera uncia. Next base: position 43,266,277 of record NC_064809.1, read on the forward strand.
AGAAGGGCATTGTATAATCATAAAGGGGACAAGCCAACAAGAAGATCTAACAATTGTATATATTTATGCACCCAAAGTGGAAGCACCCAAATATATAAAACAACTAATAACAAACAAAAGGAACTGTTTGGTAGTAACACAATAATGGTAGGGGACTTTAACACCCACTTACAACAATGGACACATTATCAAACAGAAAATAAGTAAACGACGACATTGAAAGACATTCTGTTTCAGATGGACTTAACAAATATATTCAGAATCCATCCTAACATGGCAGAACTCACATCTTTTTCAAGTGCATATTGAACATTGTCCAGAATAGATCACTTATTCGTTCACAAAACAGGCCCCAAATCATACAAAAAGTTTGAAATCGTAACATGCACCTTTTCTGACCACAACACTTTGATATTAGAAATCAACCAAAAAAACATATTAGAAAAACACAAATACATGGGGACTAAACAACATGCTAATGAACAATGAGTCAACCAGGAAATCAAAGAAGAAATTTTAAAAAATACATCAAAAGAAATGAAAATTAAAACAAAACTGTGCAAAACCTTTGGGATGCAGAAAAAGTGGTCATAAGGGGGAAGTATACAGCAATGTGGGTCTACTTCAAGAAGCAAGAAAAATCTCAAAGAAACAACCACGAAATGATGACTGCATAAAAAAGAGGTTTTATAGGGGCACCTGGGTGGCTCAGTTGGTTCAGCGTCTGACTTTATAGCTCAGGTCATGGTCTCGCAGTTCATGGGTTTGAGCCTCGTGTCGGGCTCTGTGCTGACAGCTCAGAGCCTGGAGCCTGCTTTGGATTGTGTGCCTCCCTCTCTCTCTCTGCCCCTCCCCTGCTCATGCTCTGTCTCTGTCTCACAAAAAAAATAAACATAAAACATTAAAAAATAAAAAAGAGATTATACATGTGTATACATATATGCATATATATATATATATATATATATATATATATATTCAATGGAATGTTTTTAGGAGACAACAAAAAGAAATCTTTCCATTTGCAACAACCTGGATGGAGGTAGAGACAATTATGCTAAATGAAATAGTCAAGTGGAGAAAGACAAATGCAATATGTTTTCACTCATATGTGGATTTTAAGAAACAAAGCAAACAAAGGGAATAAAGAGAGAGAGAGAGAGAGAGAGAGAGAGAGAGAGGCAAGGCAAGAAACAGACACTTAACTGTATATAACAAGCTGATGGTGACCATAGGAAATGTAGGTGGGGGAATGAGTGAAATACGTGATGGGGATTACGGAGTGCACTTGCTCCAATGAGCACTAGTTTATGTATGGAAGTGTTGAATCACTACGTTGCACACCTGTAACGAAACGTTACACTGTATGTCAGTTAACAGGAATTTAAACAAAAACTTAAATAAAAAATATCATTTGGATATTCAGAGTCTTTTGTGATTTCATACCATCTTTAAGGTAGTTTAATCTAGTTCTGTGAAAAATGCCATTGGTATTTTCATAGGGATTACATTGAATCCGTAGGTCGTTTTGTGTAATATGGATATTTTCACAATATTAATTCTTCCAGTCCATGAGCAAGGTATATCTTCCCATTTATTGATTTATGTCATCTTTGAATTTCTTTTATCAATGTCTGATAGTTTTCATAATGTAGGACTTACTTCCTTGGTTATATTTATTCTTCAGTAATTTATTCTTATAAACATAAATGGGATTGTTTTTTTCATTTCTGTGTCTCATAGTTTTTTACTAGTGTGCAGAAAAGAACCCACAGTTTTCTGCATATTAATTTTGTATTCTGAAACCTGATTTTATTTATTCTAATCATTTTGGTTTTGGTTTTGGTTTTTGGTTTTTGGTTTTTTGTTTTTTTTTTGTTATTGTCAGTGTTTTGTATATTTTTGGCAGAGCTTTTAGGTTTTTCTATCTAGAGAATCCTGTCATTTGAAAATAGGGACCATTTTGCATTGCCCTTATCAATTTCGGTGTCTTTTATTTCTTTTTCTTTCAGATTACTCTGGCTAGAAATACTGTGATGAATAAAAGTTATAAGAGTGGACATCTGGTCCTGGATATGTATTTTTATTGGGAGTTTTTTGCCTACTGATTCAATTTATCTACTATTAATTAGTCTCTTTAGATTTTATTCCTGATGCAATCTTGAAAATTTGAATATTTTTAGGTATTGGTCCAATTCTTCTAGATTGTCCAGTTTGTTGGCATATAACTCTTCACATAGGTCTCTTATGATCATCTGTATTTCGGAAGTGTGGGTTGTCCCTTCTGCTCCTAGTTTCTGAAGGTATTTACCTGGGTCCTCACCCTTTTTTTCCTGATAATTCTGGTTAATGTTTTATCAATTCTCTATACTTTTTCCATGAAGCAGCTCTTTTGGTTTCATTGATCTTTTCTATTGTTTTTATAGCCTCATTTCCAATTATTTCCATTCTCATCTTTACTATTTCATCCTTCTAAAAAAAAGAGCATGGAAAGTTATAAATCTCTGGGTAAATATGAAAGACAATCTTCTGTTAATTTCTATGCAGTCTGCATAAGTATTCAGAGCAAAGTTTGCAAAAGTGTTTTCCAGCGTATACAGTGTATGTAGGATGTAACACATATGAAACTATGCCGTAATGGGACAAGGGGGTAATCATATTTTTAAAGTGTCATTTATTCACTACTGATGCCATCTGAGCTTGTGAGTAGAATGTTTTGTAGGAAGGTTTATATAATGAACTCAATTTCTTTCATATATGGTTGGTTTGCTTAGGTTTCTTTTTGTTGAACTCCAATTTAGTATTTAGCCTTTTCTAGGAAGTTTTTTTATATATAGGTTTTACATTCTATTTATAATATGGCTTTATTAACATTTAATATCTGTGCAAAGAATAATGTATTCCCGAGTTTAATTCAGACCTAAAAGGTCCTTGTCTTTATTTTTTCCTTTGACAGCCTTATCCATTTTTTAAGTCTTTTCAATGAAAATACTCCTGTCCTTTTTTGATCCTTTCTACTGCAGATTTGTTCTCTGTCATGATTTTGTACTATTTATTATTTTCTCTTATTTACTTTGTATATAATGTCACCTAATATTTGCTTTTATGTTTTTATTTTTTTTTTATTGTCCAACAATTTTATTTTCTATACGGTATGGTAGTATGTAAAATTTTGAGAGAATCTTTACATTGTAGCATTTTCTTCAAATATTTATTTATATTCTAGTTAGTTAACATATGGTGTAAGATTGGCTTCAGAAGTCAAATTTTCTGATTCATTACTTATATATAGCACCCAGTGTTCTACACAACAGTGCCCTCCTTGACACCTGTTACCCATTTAGCCCATCCCCCTGCCTATTTCCCCTCCATCAACCCTCAGTTTGTTCTCTATGGTTAATAGTCTTTTATGGTTTGCTTCCCTCTCTGTTTTTTTTTTCCCTTCCTCCATGTTCATCCATTTTTTTTTTAATTCCATATATGAGTGAAGTCATATGGTATTTGTAGTTCTCTGACTATAATTTTGCTTATTTGCTTAGCATAATATTCTCTAGCTCTGTCCACATCCTTGCAAAGGGCAAGATTTCATTCTTTCTGATGCCTGAATAATATATATGTGTATATATATATATATATATATATATATATATATATATGCATGCCTGTGTGTGTGTGTGTGTGTGTGTGTGTGTATCCTTTATGCATTCATCATTTGATAGAAATTCACGCTCTTTCCATAATTTGGCTGTTATTGATGATGCTGTAGAAACATCAGGGCGCATGTGCCTCTTCCAATCAGCATTTTTGTGTCCTTTTGGTTAAATACCTAGTAGTGAAATTGCTGGGTTTTAATGTAGTTCTATTTCTTTTCTTTCTTTCTTTTTTTTTAAGAACATCGATACTATTTTCCAGAGTGGGTGCACCAGTTTGCATTGCTGTCTACAGTGTAAGAGGGTTCCCTTTTCTCTGCATTCTTGCAAACCTCTGTTGTTTCCTGTGTTGTTAATTTTAGCCATTCAGACAGGCATGAGGTGCTATCTCATTGTGGTTTTAATTTGTATTTCCTTGATCATGAGTGATGTTGAACATTTTTTTCATGTCTGTTGGCCATCTGTATGTCTTCTTTGGAGAAGTATCTATGCATGTCTTCTGCCGATGACTTAACTGGATTTTTTTGGTTTTTTTGGATGTTGAGTTTGATAAGTTCTTTATATTTTTGGATATTAACCCTTTATCAGATATGTCACTTTGACAATATCGTCTCCTATTCTGTAGGCTGCCTTTAAGGTTTGTCGATTGTTTCCTTTGTTGTGCAGGAGCTTTATATCTTGATGGGGTCCCAATAGTTCGTTTTTGCTTCTGTTTCCCTTGCCTCTAGAGACATGTCTGGTAAGAAATTGCTATGGCCAAGATCAAAGAGTTTACTGCCTGTGTTTTCCTCTAGGATTTTGATGGTTTCCTGTCTCACACTTAGGTCTTTCATTCATTTTGAATTTATTTTTGTACATGGTGTGGAAAAAAAAGAAAATCCAAAGCTTTCCTGTTTTTAGCTTCTTGTGGTGTATGCTCATATTTCTGCTCTCTCTCTTTTGTAATATATGCACTTAAGGCAATTAATATTTCACAAGACAAAATATTGCTGTTATAGTTTTATTGTAACTCCTTAAAAAATTGTAAACATCCAGTGTGATTATATATCTGGCTCATATGTTAATTAGAAATATGCTAGGGAGATAAAACCATTCAAGGGTTTGCAAATTGTTGGTGAACTGTAGTTGGAGAATGTTCTATAATGGTGGATGTGGTCTACATTTGTGTTTAATATGGCTAGTATGACTGCTGACCCAATATTAAGCTTTCTTTTATGTTTAATTACTTAAAATTAGATTTAAATATTCATGTACATGTGCCCAGTTATAAAGGTTATTGCAGTGACATCACTGCTCTATATATTTTATATTACTATACATGAAAATGTGAGTGTATATATGTGTATATATGTATATAGTGTATTTTGTGAAACTTTGGAAAATTTTCATGACATTAAAAATATGGGTAGTCTATACTAATACATAGATCATGTATTATGTATGTGCATATATGTATTTGTTAATTGTGTAGATTAAGTCTTTCTATAGTATTCCTGGTAAATCTGCTTGTTTGATAAGCAGGATGATAGAATTGTTTGAATCTCCATTTATGATTATTTTCTTCCCTTTTGTTTCCAGTCTGTGTTCAACTTGTATTATTAAGTACGTTCAAGTTTTATGAAACATTGCTAATGGTTTGGATACTCAATCTATCACCGTGAATTGTGCTTCATCATTTCAACAAAGGTTTTTGCCTTGTATTTTGACATTACATTAGCTAGAGAAGTTTTCTGACTTGTGTTGGATGATTTTTTTTACATTTTTTATACTTTTATTGTTATGTTTGCTTCTGTTGAAGGAATATCTCATTAACAATTTAAAAAACAGTTACTTAAGTATAAATATTCTTGGACTTGAGATGAACATTATCCTATTTATGTTAATATAATTTTTAACTTCTTATATAAGTTTTACTGATACATTTTATCTCTGTGGTAAGTATACACACACACACACACACATAATTAATTGTTAAGTATACCATATTTATCAATTCATTTGGATAAACACTATCATTTCTTAGAACTCTACTTTTTCCTGGTTTACTTGTTTTTCACAATATATATTTTATTTAACTTTCCTCTGTAAGAAGATATGAATTTGATATGTTTTAAACATCCTTTTACTGTGCCCTACATTTTACAGCATGTATTCTTTGCTCATTAAAGTCTAACAAATTAGTACCTTTACTCATTTTCAAGCAGTGAAAAGACCTAACCACCCTCACTTCTATTTCCTAAAAATGCTGTATTTGCTTGCTTAAATACAAATTATATATATATATATATATATATATATATATATATATATATAATTTAAAACGTTATCATCAAATGTTTTAAAATGCAAATATCTTTGGTATGTATGATCGAAGTATATAAGTCAGATTATGTTTCTGATGCCTTTCTGCTGCTTCGTTACTGGTGGATAGAAATGCAACAGATTTCTGTACATTGAGTTTGTATTGTGCGACTTCACTGAATTATGTATTAGTTCTAGCAATTTTTGGTGGAATCTTTTGGGTTTTCCCCATAGAGTATCACGTCATCTGCAAATAGTGAAAGTTTGACTACTTACTTGAAGGTTTGGATGCCTTTTATTTCTTTTTGTTGTCTGATTACTGAAGCTAAGATTTCCAGTATGATGTTAAGTAGTAATGGTGAGAGTTGACCTCCCTGTCTTGTTCCTGACCCTAGAGGAATAGTTTTTCTCTTAGTTTTTCTCCATTAAGGATGATTTAACTGTGGGTCTTTTGTATGTAGCCTTTATGGTGTTGAGGTGTGTTCTATCTATCCCTACTTTATTGAGGGTTTTTATCAAGAATGGATGCTGTATTTTGTCAAATGCTTCTTTTGCATGTATTAAGTAGATGATATGGTTCTTATACTTTCCTTTATTAATATAGTGTATCACTTTGGTTGATTTGCAGATATTGAATCACCCTTGTAGTCCAGGAATAAATCCCACATGATCGTGGTGAATAATTATTTTAATGTACTGTTGGATTCAATATGCTGGTGTCTTGTTAAGAATTTTTGCATCTATGTTCATCAGGGTTATTAGTCTGGAATTCTCCTTTTTAGTGGTTTTTTTCTGGTTTGGGCATCAAGGTAATGTTGGCCTCATAGAGTGAGTTTGGAATTTTTTCTTCCAGTTCTATTTTTTGGAGCAGTTTGAGAAGATTGGGTATTAAGTCTTCTTTAAATATTTGGTAGAATTCCCCTGGGAAGTGATCCTGCCCTGGACTTTTGATTACTAATTCAACTTCTTTGGTGCTTGTGGGTGTGTTCAAATTTTCTATTTCTTCCTGTTTTATTTTTTATAGTTTATATTTTTCTGGGCACTAGTGACATCACAATTCCGGAATTCAAGCTATATAACAAAGCTCTAGTCATTAGGACATTATGGTAATAGAAAAAAATAAAAGACACAAAGATCAATAGAACAAAATAGATAACCCAGAAGTAACCCACTGTTGTTTGGTCAACTAATCTTTGACAAAGCAGTAAGAATATCCACTGGAAAAAAGACAGTCTTTTCAACAAATGTTGTTAGGAAAATAGGACAATAACGTACAGAAAGAAGAATGAAGCTGGACCACTATCTTACACCATACACACAAATAAGTTCAAAATGGATGAAAGACCTAAAGGTGAGACAGGGAACCATTAAAATCCTAGAGGAGAACACAGGTAGCAAAGTCTTTGTCCTTGGCCTGCACATCTTCTTTCTAGATATGTCTCCAGAGGCAAGGGAAACAAAAGCAAAACTAAACTATTGGGACCTCATCAACATAAAAACCTCCTTCACAGTGAGGGAAAGTGTAAAACAATTAAAAGGTAACCTACAGAGTGGAAGAAGATACTTACAAGTGATATTTCTGGTAAAGAGTTAGTATCCAAAATTTCTAGTAAAGAGTTAGTATCCAAAATTTATAAAGAATTTATCAAAATCAACACTCAAAATAAATGATCCAGTTAAGAAATGGGCAGAAGATATGAATAGACATTTTTCTAGAAAAGATATATAGATGGCCCACAGATGCATAAACAGATGCTCAGCATCAGGGAAATGCAAATCAAAACCATGATGAGATATGACCTCACCCCTGTCAGGGTGGCAAAAATGAACAACAGAAGAAACAAGAGATGTTGTCAAGTATGCGAAAAAAGGGGAATTCTCTTACACTGTTGGTGGGAATACAAACTGGTGCAGCCACTGTGGGAAACAGTATGGAGACTCCTCAAAAAGTTAAAAATAAAACTGCACGATGACCTAGTAATTGTACTACTATGTATTTACTCAAAGCCATCAAAAGATGTAATCTTGGGGTGCTTGGATGGCTCAGTCGGTTGAAGGTCTGGCTCTTGGTTTCTGCTCGGGTCATGATCTCATGGCTCGTGAGTTCATCCCCACATTGGGCTTGTGCTGATAGTATGGAATCTTCTTGGAATTCCGTCTCTCTCTCTCTCTCTGTCTGCCCCTTCCCCACTCATGCTCTCTCTCTCTCTCAAATAAATAAATAAACTTTTTTAAAAAAAAGGTGTCATCTTGCCATCAGCAATGATGTGGATAGAACTAACGTCTATTATGCTAAGAGAAATAAGTCAGTAAGAGAAAGAAAAATACCCTATGATTTCACTCATATCTGGAATTTAAGAAACAAAACCAAGGGTGAAAAGTGAGAGAGAGAGGCAAAGCAAGACACAGAATCTTAACTGTATAGAACAAACTGATGGTTACTAGAGGGCAGGTGGGTGGCAGAATGAGTGTAATAGGTGATGGTGCTTAAGGAGTACACTTGCTGTGATGAGCACTGAGTGTGGTATGGATGTGTTGAATCACTATATTAACTACTTGTAACTAATATTACATTATATGTTAACTAACTGCAATCAACAGAAAAACTTAAAAAAATAAAATAAAGGTTGCTTTCAATATTTACAGTCTTTTGTAGTTCCATACCAACTTTAAGATAATTTATTCTAGTCCTATGAAAAAATGCTATTGGTGTTTTCATAGGGATTACATTGAATCCATTGGTCTTTTTGAGTAATATGAATATTTGCATAATATTAATTCTACCAGTCTATAAGCATGGCATATCATCTTATTTTTGATTTGTGTCATCTTTGAATTTCTTTTACCAGTGCCTTATAATTTAGAGGATATGAGTTACTTCTCTGGTTAATTCCTTCTTAAGTGATTTATTCTTACAAATTCAATTATAAATGAGATTGTTTCTTAATTTCTCTTTCTCATAGTTATTTACTAGCGTATAAGAATGTAGCAGATTTCTGCATATTAATTTGGTATCCTGCAACCTAACTAATTACACTTATTAGTTCTAATGGTATTTTTAGTGGAGTGTAGGTTTTTCTATCTAGAGAATAATGTCATTGGAAAATAGTGACAGTTTTGCATTTTCCTTATCAGTTTGGATACCTTTTTTTTTCTTTTTCTTTTCAGATTTCTGTGGCTAGGACCTCCAGCACTGTGTTGAATAAAAGTGGTAAGACTGGAATTCCTTGTCTTGATCCTGATCTGAAAGGAAAAGCTTTTGGCTTTTCACTGTTCAGAAGATGTTGGTTGTGGGCTGGTAATGTATGAACTTTATTGTATGGAGGGACATTCCCTCTCTACACACTTTCTGGGCAGTTATTATTATAACTGGATGTTGAATTTTCTCAAATGCTTTCTCTGCATCTGTTGAGATTACCATGTGAGTTTGGTCATTGAGTCAGTTAATGTGATGTGTCAAGTTGGTTAATTTGCAGGTGTTGATCCATCTTTGCATAAGTGGAATAAAGCCACGTAACCATGGTGTATGATCCTTTTCTTGTATTGTGAAATTCAGTTTGCTAATATTTGAATGACGATTTTTGCATTTTGATCAGGGATATTGGTCTATAATTGTGTGTGTGTGTGCATGTGTGTGTGTGTGTGTGTGTGTATGTTTTGTGTCTTTGGTTTTGATTTCAGGGTAATGCTATCCATATGGAATGAATTTGGTAATTTTCTATTGTCTTCAGTTTTGAGACTAATTTAAGATGCAGAGGTATTTTGTAGAATTGGGGTGCCTGGGTAGCTCAGTCAGTTGAGACTCTAATTTATGATTTTAGCTCAGGTCATTCCAGTGTCAAGGGATAGAGCCCTACGTTCAGCTCTGCACTGAGCATGGAACCTGCTTGAGATTCTCTATCTCCTGCCCCTCTCCCTATTCATGCTCTCTCTCTCTCTCTCAAGTAAAAATAAATAAAAATAAAATAAAATAAAACTAATTCTTTGTTGTTGTTGTTCTGCTTGCACGATTTCTACTACCTTGTTTCCCAGGTAGTTGATCCTTTCTGCATCACCTAATCTGTTATTGATTCATTCTAGTGTATTTTTAAATTTCCATCATTCTTCTCTCCAGGTCTGATTGGTTCTATTTTATATTTTCCATTTCTTTGTTGACATTCTCACTGTGTTCATCTTATCCTTCTCTTGGGTGAACATGTTTATGATCATTACTTTGAACTGGTTATCAGATAGATTGCTTATCTCCATGTTATTTCAATCTTTTTCTGAGATTTTATCTTATTCTTCCATTTGGAACATATTCCCCTATCTCCTCATTTTCCTTGACTGTTTCTTTCTATAGGTAGGATTAGAACAAAGCATTCACTAATGATGCCAAATAATGTAAATTCACTAATGTCTTCTGAAGTTAGATGCACTTATATCTATTATTCCTGTATTTATAAACATTTATGCTTTTAATTACATAATTTATAATGTCCTTTGTTACATGGAGAAATATGGGTACCCATTTTTGGCTTTTAACTCTAATGAAATCTATGCCTATCAGTATAAAAAACACACCCAAAATTACTCAAAATAATATGGATAGTTAGAATTTACATTTTATGATATAAAGGTATATATTTAACTGCCTATTTCTAATAATGGCAAACCAAGTGACCTAAGAGAGATGGATAAATTGGAAGTCAAAAATAGTGAAAATATATTTGAAATATGATGGTAAAGTGAATTTGTTTCCAAGGATTATTTTTTATTTATTTATTTTCTCTCTCTTTATTTATTTATTTATATGAAATTTATTGTCAAATAGGTTTCCATACAACACCCAGTGCTTATCCCAACAGGTGCCTTCTTCAATGCCCATCACCCACCCTCCTCACCCTCCCACCCCCCCACAACCCCCAATCAACCCTCAGTTTATTCTCAGTTTTTAAGAGTCTCTTATGGTTTGGATCCCTCCCTCTCTTTTTTTTTTCCCTTCCCCTCCCCCATGGTCTTCTGTTACGTTTCTCAGGATCTACATGAGTGAAAAAACGTATGATATCTGTCTTTCTCTCTATGACTTATTTCACTTAGCATCCCACTCTCCAGTTCCATCCACGTTGCTACAAAAGGCCAGATTTCATTCTTTTGCATTGCCAAGTAGTATTCCATTGTGTATATAAACCACATCTTCTTTATCCATTCGTCAGCTGATGGACATTTAGGCTCTTTCCATAATTTGGTTATTGTTGAGAATGCTGCTATAAACATTGGGGTACAAGTGCCCCATGCATCAGCACTCCTGTATCCCTTGGGTAAATTCCTAGCAGTGCTATTGCTGGGTCATAGGTTAGGTCTAGTTTTAATTTTTTGAGGAACCTCAACACTGTTTTCCAGAGTGGCTGCACCAGTTTGCATTCCCACCAACAGTGCAAGAGGGTTCTCATTTCTCTACACCCAAAAAACAATAATCCAGTGAAGAAATGGGCAGAAAACATGAAAAGACACTTCTCTAAAGAAGACATCCAGATGGCCAACAGGCACATGAAAAGATGCTCAACGTCACTCCTTATCAGGGAAATACAAATCAAAACCACACTGAGATACCACCTCACGCCAGTCAGAGTGGCTGAAATGAACAAATCAGGAAACCATAGATGCTGGAAAGGATTATTTTTTTTAAATAAACATATTTATTTTGGTGAGGGAAGAGGCAGAGATACTGGGAGAGAGATAAAGGAAGAGAAAGAGAGTATCCCAAGCAGTCCCTGTGCTGTCAGTGCAGACTCAATATCATGAACCATGAGATAATGAACTGAGCCAAAATCAAAAGTCAGACATTAAAGTGACTGAGCCACCTAAGTGCCCTTGTAGTTTTATCTCCAACCTTACACCCATTAATTACCAGAAAACAAAATTTTTAGATTAGTAAATTTGGTACAAGAGATTAGGGATACACAGCCTAGTCCTTCCTGCATTCTCCTTGACAATAGCTGCCTGCAAAGAATACATTTTCTGCTCTGTTTCAACAATAGTAGGTTTTAAAAAGGCACCATCTTTCTCTGAATTTAGCACTAAATGGGTACTATTTACTTCTGGGATCCAAAATAACAAGTCCATTATGTTAGATACCTATGGATATTCTCACAAAGGAAGACACAGAGAAAATTACCAATTTGATCTTTAGAATAAGGGAAAGAACAGTACTTGCAACTTGATTTCAAGACAGCAAACACATATACAGAAAAAATTACTCTAGTGTCCACACATGACATGTATTGAATTTCTCCCCTTTTTAAAATGCAAATTGCTTTGATGTATGTGATCAAAATGGTTGCCAGATAGCATTTCTGATGCCTGGCTATTTCACTGTGTGAAAGGAAGATGACAGTTATAGGGCTTTGGGTAGCTGGAAAATGGCCTTTATTGAATATTGGCAAAAGCAAAATATGAAGAGATCACAGACAGCAAGAAGTTCATGCGGTTGGGCTTTATTATAAGGATCTTTAGGCATTATATTATTTATTGTTATTTATTGCTCAGAAAAACCCTATGAAGTTGCTACAATTAAGATCATAATGTCACAGGTGATGGCACAAAAGCAACAGTTTCTTAAGCCCAAACCACTGAAATCTAGTGACTACTTGTGCCAAGAGGTACTGTTCAAATACTCTTCAAGTAACTATGAATAAGATACTATTTCTACCATATATTCCAGCAAAGGAAACAGCCAGAGCAGTTATGTAACTAAGCCCCAGGGCTAAGAGTGTGCACTTAGAAATTACATGAAGTGACCAGTTTCAGGGGATCCTGGGTGGCTCAGTCAGTTGAGCATCTGACTTTGGCTCAGGTCATGATCTCACTGTTTGTGGGTTCTAGCCCTGCGTCAGGCTCTGTGCTGACAGCTCAGAGCCTGGAGCCTGCTTCGGATTCTGTGTCTCCCTTTCTCTCTGCTTCTTCCCTGCTTGCTCTCTGTCTCTCTGTCTCTCTCTCTCTCTCTCACTCTCTCAAAAATAAATAAACATTAGAAATTACATGAAGTAACCAGTTTCAATGCCAACGTCCTTTAACATTATACCTTCTGCTTATGCCTTATTTGATCAAGAACCATGGTGAAACCATCATGTTTGTCTCTATACAAAACTGCTTTACAAGGATTTTAGGCACACAAGAAAAAAAACAGATGGGAAGTTAAGAGAGTATTAAATTTTTAATCTATTTCCAAATAATTTTCCTTTACAAACTTATCTATCTCATGAAATATAAAAATATTCTTATGGCTACAATGGTAGATTAGGTTATTTTCAGTGAATCTACATTTCTTCCCTCTGACCACTTTGAGAAGAGTATAATCTACAGACAACCAATGATTAGTTTGCCATTGTGACTTGTTTTCACAATATAACGTGTGGGTAATGTGATAGGATATGAGTTCAGAGGCATTAAGTTCAGGCACTAAGAAACACATTTCTGCTAGTTGCTATCTCTGCCATGCAAGATCATATACCAGGATCTGAGCTGCATCTGTATGTAGTCTGGAGTCAAGTCCGTAAATGCCCAGACTTGATCAACCCTAACAGAGCCAAACCACAAACAGGTGAATGAAAATTAAATGCTTAATTTTTAATGTCATTGCAATCTTGGGTTGTATGAAACACAACTTTAGTAATTAGTTACAGCTACCATAAACAGTTATATTCAATTCATTTTGAATATTCATGTAATTTTTCTATAAGATAATAAGGAATATGTAGAGAGAATATAAAGAATATGTCTATCTTCACAGAAAAATGTATATGAGATATGAATGTATTTTGCAAATAATAATTGAGTTTAAACTCCTTCCCTCTTATAATTGAATTAGGGTAGGAATATTTCTGATTCATCTAATTACTCAAGTTTGCCTTGAATTCTGTCAATAACTAGCTGTTTGACCCACACAAATATCTGTACATTTTAATTTTTGGTTTTCTTCATTATTTAACATTTTATTTTTTGCATCAAAGTGTTTTTTAGCCTGGCTGTAAAGACTGACAGAAGTGGGCACATAAAAAATTGAAAAAACTAAATGTCATCCAAAATATATGAACCCAGTTGAGGAAAACAACATATAAGAAAGGGTATCAAAGGACACTGGTTATTATCCAATGAGAAACCAATCTCTACCTTGAAATAAATCTAATTGTTGATAGTGCTGCACTAAGAGAGATTCAGAAAATACACTAGAGTTCCATTCTTGGAGGAAGTGGGGCTGATATGAGTGGCTCTTATGCAGAAACCCTGTGGTTGTTCCATGTTAAACCCGAGGGGCCGTTCATTTAGTACTCTCAGCTCCAAATCCACCCTCAGTGCCCTGTTCTCAGATAACGGTGCAAGATCCTATCCATTTTCTCTCTTTTCATCTCACATGAAGTTGACTTTTGTCAGTAAAAGACAATGGAGAGCCAGTGCAGCAGAAAGGGCTCTTCTTCCTGGCTTCATGGTGTTTTCTCTCCTTTGGCCGCCATGGCTTGATTGCCAGTTGCAGTCTTGCAAGAAGTCCTGTGTATTTGTCCTCCAGCAACTTTTTGTAGCCAGTCTGTCAGTTTCCTGTCTTCTTGTCTTGCCTGCTGCTCTGACAAGGAGTTCTTACGGTCTGCCAGTCACAGCCTGAGATCCTTCCTCACCAAGTTCAGCCCGAGGAGTGTGGAGCTGCTCTGTCCCAGGCCAATCCAGTGAGCATGTCTGCCATGAAGCTGTGTGTACCCACATCATCTTCAACGACATCTGAATCCCATCTTTCGAGAATAGACCTAGCTTCCCAGTGATCCCTCCTTTAATTCTAAGATATTCTTTGTAATTTTATTTACTTAGTAACCTTTCCCCTTAGTAAGCTTTCCCTTATAAGTAGATAATAATTGTTTACCTCAACTTCCTTCCTTGTTTCTGTCTCCTGACTCAATTCTGACCGATACCCTTGTCACCCTGGAGTGTTCAATCCTCATTTGAGGCCCTTAAAGGGCTAGAACAAATCAGCTAATTTGGAAATATAAATGAAATTATTCACTGTATTGAGAAGTTTACACTATGTTATGATTTGTAATTAATACATATTTTATTCTACTAAATAGCAAAGCATAAGAAATAAATAATATATACCGAGTATATTTTTTTACACTAATATAATTACATTTGAGAATAGTTCCATAACACCAAGAATGAAGCCTCAAGTACTATTTGGACTTTGGGCGATATATATGCATTGATGCGGATTCATCCTTGGTAAGAAATGAAACATTCTTGTGAGTGATGTTGATAATGGGAGAGGCCATGCACATGTGCAGACAAGGACAATCCAGGAAATCTCTGGAGCTTCTTCTTAATTTTGTTGTGAGCCTAAAATTACACTAAAAAATATTATCTTAAAAATTGCAAAGAATATAATCATATCGCTTTTGAAATAATGAGAGATGTATTCTTTATAAATGGTGAAATAACATTATACCAAAATGAGGTAACTAAAATGCCTGGTGCTTACAAACATATGGTCTTATTACTGAGCAGGGTGCAAAATAAGTTTTTCTTATTTGAAAATTGAAATATGGACACTTCTTGTCACTCTCTGAAGATGCTGACAACCTGAAATACAGAGAATTATACCTCATTAATCTTGCCATAAGATTGCTTATATCTCTTACTAGGGACCATAGTATTTTGAGGAATGAACCATCCATTTTGACTCATACTTAAATATCTCAATCTCAATATTTCTCATACGATTTTTCTCTGGAAAAACTTCAACTACTGTGTTTATCCGATTGTTCACACATTGCTCTTTTTGTTTCTAAGAACAATTCTTGTGAGGCATAAAATAAAAAGTTGTCAGGAGACTTACACTTTGGGAGAAAATGTTAAGGCTTTTGGCTGCACAGATGAACTATGATGGCTTCTCGGGGATCCTCTAATCCATGTAGTAGTAGAGAGTAAATTCCACAAAAACTATGAGAAAACAAATTTTATTGGGAGTCAAATACAAGATCTTATACTCATTTTAATTCTGTAATAACACATAAAAGTTCATCCTTTCTTCCTTTATAGACACTTTCAAATTATAATATAATGTTACACAGTGGACACGAAAGTATAAAATTATCTTAGTAGGACTAAGTGAAGAGGACAAACTGACCGTGAAAACAATTTCAGAGTTTAGAAAATGGATCACAGGTTAATAACTTATGAAATAGGTACATTGGAAAAATCCTGGAGATTCAAGGCAAAAGCACATTTGTCATCTACTCGCCTAGGATGCTCCCGTGACTCCCACCTGCCCACCCCTGAATCAGTGATAAGAAGACTGAACCTGTTACAACTGGGAGAAGCTGCAAAGAGCAAGGGTGCTGGTGCCATAGGTGGAGATTTGATCAGCAGTAATTAACATCAAAGGTAAAAGTCACAAGGTCATAAAAATAAGCAATAAGAATTTGGAAAAAATGAACAAAACTATCAGCAGACAGACTGTAGTAGAGAAGATTCTGCCATAAATGTTTGGCAACAAAAAATAGTAAATCTAGGAAAAATGACATGCAATGCATGTTTACTGAAGTATATGTTTAAAAAGTGTCTACCTAAGAAGTAAAAAAAAAATATGAAGAGAAATTTAAAAAATCTTCCAATGAAAGGAAAGCATAGGTCAATAGAAACATCTGGGATAAGTTGTTGCACATATTAGAACAAAAGTACTTAAAAGTCATATTTAAGGGCACCTGGGTGGCTCAGTCGGTTGGGTGTCTGACTTCAGCTCAGGTCATGATCTCACAGGCCCGTGAGTTCGAGCCCCGCATCTGGCTCTGTGCTGACAGCTCAGAGCCTGGAGCCTGCTTCCCAGTCTGTGTCTCCCTCTCTCTCTGCTCCTCACCTGCTCATGCTCTGTCTCTATCCCAAAAATAAATAAAAGCATTAAAATTTTTTTTACATAATAAAAATAAAAGTCATATTTATACACATATGAAAACTATAAAGAAAACTTAGTTCAAAAATTTGCATGAATATGTGATGGCAGCAATTTAGCAAGTAGGAAATATCAATAGAGAAACAAAACTATATGAAGAAACCACAGAGAATCTGAGTGCATCATTCCATACTGGAAATGGAAAATCCACTCAAGTAAAAAAAAAACTAACGAATGTGAAGGAGTAACAAAATTTATTTATACCTTAGGATGAGAGAGAAAAAAGAGAACCACTTACAGAATTCAGACACTTTCAAAACAGTATCAGGAAAGCCAGCATAGGTCTAAGGAGAATATGAGAAGAACAACAGAGGCAGAAAAATACAGGATAACAATGTTAAGGCACGACAAATGAACTGCGCACTAATATAATGTAAAATATTTATAGACACCAGAGACTTAGCAAACTGCTAACAGAATGAGCACATACAAATCCACGTCTCATGACATCATAATGAAATGACCAAAGAACACTGGCAAATACAAAGAAATAGTCTTGAGGGAAGAGAGTGGACTGTGAAGTGACTTAAGTCAGCATGAAAATCAGGGATGGGTGATGCGTCTTCAATCTCCATCAGCCTTACAGCACATTATCTACCACAGAATCCATATCCCTGCCCTGCACACTAGTTCTGACTGAAACGGGATACAAGCAGCAAGATGAAGGAACAGAAAGACCAGACCCTAAATCCCCCATGGAAACAATACCTTAAAAATATCCAGACACAAACCGAGGTATAATCGGTCTAACCAGCTTTGATAAAGGTGCCAGGACCATTCAATAGGGAAAGACAGCATCTTTCACAAAGGGTGTTGGCAAACTGACTTCCCTCCCACATGCAGAAGATTGAAGCTGGATGTTTCCATTTACACCGTCTACTAAAATTAACTCAAACTAGACGAAAGACATAAATGTAAAGTGTAGAATTTCCTCAAAGAAAAATTGGGGGCAAAATAAACAACACTGCATTTGGCAATGATTTCTTGGCTCTGCCACCAAAACCAGACCACAAAGGAAAAGTCCATTGTAGACAAATGGGCTATATCAACCTAAACATTTCTTTGCATTAAAGGGAATGATCAACAATGAAAAGACAGAGTGGAAAAAACACTTGCAAATATCAAACAGGGAATCACGTCTAAACTATATAATTAGTCTACAACTTAGTATCAACAACAACAAACACCAAGAACACAATGAAAAAATGGGCAAAGAAATTAAACAGACATATTTCCAAAGACAATATAAATTGTGAAAATCATATGGAAAGATGCTCAATATCGCTAATGATCAGAGAAAAGCAAATCAAAATCATGATTACTTATCACTTCATACTCATAAAGATGGATGGCACACAGCAGAAAATTGTTGAGTCGCCTGGTGGCTCAGTTGGTTAAGTGTCTGACTTTCAGTTTTGGCTCAGGTCATGAGCTCACAGTTTTAGGTTTGAGCCCCGCGTTGGGCTCTGTGTTGATGGCGCAAAGCCGGCTCTGGATGCTGTCTGTCTCCGTCCCTCTGCACCTTCCCTGCTTGCTCTCTTTCTTTCTCTCTCTCAAAATAAATAAATAAACCGTCTTTAAAAATGTTTCAGTGAGGAGGTCAAAAAGAAGGAGACTTACACATGGTGGTTGGGAATGCACATCGGTCAGCCGTTATGAAGACATGGATGGAGCTTCCTCCAGTGATTAAAACTACAGTTACCATAGGAGTCAGCAATCCCACATGTAAGAAACTATCTACAAGAATTGAAAGCAAGATCTCGAGGATACGTGCACACCCATGCTCAGTGCAGCAATACTCCTAAGAGCCACAGGGTAGAAGCAGCCCAAATGTCCACTGATGGATGAATGGAGAAAGAAAGTGTGGTATACACCTACCAGTGTAATATTATTCAGCCGGAAAAAGGAAGGAAATCCTATTAGAATAGCCATTTCTTCTCACTTATGGTTAGTTTGTAGGATATATCTTGGGTATGTATTAGAAGGAACTGAAATCAGTATCTCAAAAGGATATCTGCACAGCCATGCTCACTACAACTTTACTTACAATAGCCAATCTATGAAAGCAACCTAAGTATCTGCCACCCGAGAAGTGGTTACGAAGATATGTATAATGACTATAAATGTGTATATAATGTATATGTATAATGACTATGCATATATACAAATGCTATTCAGCCAAGAGAAAAAAGGAAATCTTGCCATTTGTGACAAATAGATGTCCCTTCAAGGCATTTTATTAAGTGACTTAAGTCAGAGAGAGATACACAAATACTGTATGATCTTACTTACATATGGAATCTCAAAAAACTGAACTTGTAAAGAAAACATATAGCCAAATGTTGTTTACCTGAGCCTGAGGGGTGGGGGAACTGGGGAAGTGTTGTTTAAGTTTACAAACTTGCAACTAACAGATAAAGAAGTTCTAAAGATCTAATGTACCATATAATGAAATGGTCAGCATTACTGCATTATGAATTTTGAAGTTGCTGAAAAAGTAAATCTAAATAAATAAAAACTAAAACTAAATACATATGTGACACGACAAAGGTGTTAGCTAATGCATATTACCATAGTGACCATACTGTAATGTATTAGGCAGTGTTGTATGTTAATTATATGTCACGAAACACAAACAAAAGATATATTTGTTATACTTACAGCAACTACTAAGTACATAATTTAAAAACATAGCTAAGACATCAACAGAAGATTTAAAAGGGAATACTAAAATATGTGTTTAATCCAAAAGATGTCAGGTAAGGTGGAAGAAGAAAATAACACAGACATTGAGAACATTCAGCAAATGACAGACCTAAATCCAAGGATACAAATAATTACCTTAATTTGAATGAAATAAATATTATAATCAAAGTTAGAAATTGACATTCTGAATCAAAAACAAGTAAGATCCATCTATATGTTCTCTACAACGAACGAATATTCATGGGAATTAAATAAGTATTCCAAGTATAAGATAGTGTCATCCTGAATAAAAGAGTAGTATCCATCTATATGCTCCCTGTAACTGACACACTGTAGATTCAAAGGCATACATTGGTGAAAATAAAAGGATAGCAAAAAAATAGACCCTACAGACAGTAACCAAAGAAGAGAGTAGAAATGACTGTTTTAATAACAAAGTAGCTGTTAAAACAAGAAATGTTAGCCAAAATTAAAATAAACATTTCAAAATGTTCAGGCTGTCAATATAAGAGGAAGATAAAACAATTATAAACATATGTTAATCACCTAACAATAGAACCCTTAAACACATGAAATAGAAACTGACAGAATTAGAAGGATAAATAAACAATTCAATGAGTGTACTTGAAGAGTGAAATCTCTTCCTTCAGTAAGTAAGAACAGATAGTCACAAAATCAGAAGGACTATGGAAGACTGTCAAAACACTAGGAATCAGCTTGATATAACTGACATGTATAGAAAGTGTTCTAGATAATAAATATGGATCAAAAAAATTTTTTAACGTTTATTTTTTTGAGACAGAGAGAGACAGAGCATGAACGGGGGAGGGCCAGAGAGAGGGAGACACAGAATCTGAAACAGGCTCCAGGCTCCGAGCTGTCAGCACAGAGCCCGACATGGGGCTGGAACCCACGGACCCGAGATCATGACCTGAGCCAAAGTCGGCTGCTTAACCGACTGAGCCACCCAGGCGCCCCATGGGATCAAAAATTTAAGGATGGAAATATTCAAAGTAATTTCTCTGAAGAATAAGAAATGAGAAGAAACAATGGAAAGAAATCCGGGAAATTTCCAACGTGTGGACAGTGATACACTTCTGAAAAATTCACAGTTCAAATATGAAATCTTTGAAAATCTTATACTGGATGATAGAAATTACCTGGTACTGGTTGACAGTAAACTGAGAAACATCAAAGCTTTTGGGATGAAACTAAAGTAGCGTTTAGAGACAATTTGTACCTTTGTCAATTACACTCAAAGGGAAGAATGTTATCAATACATGATTTAAGTTGCTACCCTCTCAAAAAACAAGAAGAGAGGAGCCAGTAGTTAAAATATGAAACACATACGTTTAGCTAAAAGTTGATTGTGGAGTATGTATAATAGAATAACTCAAAGTAGCCCCAAATGGACCAATACCCAAACATCCAAGAGCATCCGCAACAGAATTGGTGAATACATTGTAGTAGAATCCGACAACAGAACAACAAAGAGATGTGGACAATTTGCAACTGGTGCAGCTATCGGGATGAATCACACAAGTTTACCTTCACCTGACAATGCCAAAAATACAATATGCATACTGTTTGATTTCATGTATACAAACTGTTTTTAAAATGCAGAAAAGAACTTGATAGTGGCATTTTGCAGTGCTGGTAATATTGATTTTCTCATTCCATACAATGGTGACACTGAAAACTCAGCTGTCTGTTGGCATTTATAGCATATGATCCATGTGTATGTACATTATACCACAATAAAAACTATCAAGAGAATATTATGAAGAAATGCAAATATATATAAATGTGATTTCTCTGATGCAGAAGGCACCTGAACAAAGTAATATTTATTCTTATTTTTAAAAAGCCTTTTGAATGGGGCACCTGGGTGATTCCATTGGTTAAGCACCCGACTCTTGATTTTGGCTCAGGACATGATCTCAGCGTTTGTGAGTTTGAGCTCCGCATTTGGCTCTGCGCTGACAGTGGGTAAAGTGTTTGGAATTTTCTCTCTGTCCCTCTCTCTGTCTCTGTCCCCCTCATTCACTTTCTCTCTCACAGAAAATAAATAAATAAAAATAAACTTTATAAAAACCTTTGGAAGATAGAAATGAATAGGAAATATACATGCAAAGATCCTGAAGACATATAATAACTCTGAAAATGAACTTGTATAAACTCCCTGTTTAACAAAGGACAATGTTGGGGACACCTGGGTAGATCAGGCAGTTGTGCTTCTGCTCAGGTCAGGAAAGGATTGCTTCTGAAATGGAGCCCCAAGGCAGGCTCTGTGCTGACACCATGGAACCAACCCTCTTGGGATACTCTCTCCCTCTCTTTCTGCCCCTGCCACTGTTTGCATTCCCACTGTATCAAAATAAATACATACATATTTAAAACAAAAGGAAGGTCTTTAAAGTAGAAAGCTGACATTAAAAAAAAAACATAAGGACATTAATTAAACACATAGGAAAGTGCAAAATTTGTACCCACACAATATGAAATGCGTATTTCCAAAAAATGCAGTCATTCATTGGAAAAGTATAGGCCTTTGAAAAAATGTTGTGGAAACAATGGGGTATCAAATATTATTAATAATTATATACTTCAACTATATTAAAATGCTCAAAATTAAGCACACATACGTGAAAAAAAATTGAAGGTGTATTATAAAATGTGCGAGACCTACAGTTTGACAGAGATATTTTTAGACAGAATATCAAAAGCACAATCCATAAAAGAAGAAATTGATGAAATGTAGTTCATCAAGATAATATCTGCTCTTTGAAGAGAAAAGAAAGTCATAAACTTGTGAAGAAACATTTACAAATCATACATCTAATAAAAAAAAAAAAACTTGCCACCTGGGTACATAAATATTTGTCAAAATACAATGAAAAAAAGTAAAAATGTTAGCAAAATATTTCAGGAGATACTTCACCAAACACCATGTATAGATGGCCAATAAGTACAGGAAAAGATGCTGAACACTATTAACTTTAGGAGCATTCAAAACAAAACCACCCCCAGACCAGACTTCCTGTTCTGGAAAGAAAGAGTGGATAGACTTTTCCCTGTTCCTCCCACCAATGCAGCTACAATCCCTGGGCATTATACAGAAGATGACATAAGATTCAGAAAGCTAATGAGAAAGCTGACAGATCCCAGCCCTGGAGACCCAAGGAATGGCATGGTGGTGAGCTTCCTGGAATTTCCCTCTACCTCACATAGACTGGTGTCAGAGAGCCTAGCAAA
>NC_064809.1:43289660-43308463 GCF_023721935.1 Panthera uncia
AGAAAGAGAGAGAGCAAGCAGGGGAGGTGGAGAGGGAGGGAAAGGGAGAGCATCTGAAGCTGGCTCTGCATTGTCAACACAGAGCCTGATGCGGGGCTCAAACCCACAAATGTGAGATCATGACCTGAGTCAAAACCAAGAGTTGGAAACTTAACCAACTAAGCCACCCAGGCACCTCGAGATTTTTTTTATACCATCCATCCTAATGAGTATGAGGTGATAACTCATCGTGATGATTTGCATTTCTCTGATCATTAGCATCTTTCCATATGATTTTTCACAATTTATATTGTCTTTGGAAATATGCTTTTTAATTTCTTTGCCCATTTTTTTCAATTGTGTTTTGGTGTTTGCTGTTGTTGGTACTAACTTGTAGATTAATTTTATATTTTAGATGCGATTCCCTGTTTGATGTATGATTTGCAAGTGTTTTTTCCACTCTGTCTTTTCATCGTTGATCATGCCCTTTGTTGCACAGAAATGTTTAGGTTGATATCACACATTTATCTACAATGGACTTTTCCTTTGTGGTCTGGTTTTGGTGGCAGAGCCAAGAAATCATTGCCAAATACAGTGTTGTTTATTTTCCCCCCAATTTTTCTTTGAGGAACTTCTACACCTTACATTTATGTCTTTAGTCCACTTTGAGTTAATTTTAGTATACGGTGTAAATGGAAACATCAAGCTTCAATCTTCTGCATGTGGGAGGGAAGTCAGTTTCCCAACACCCTTTGTGAAAGATTCTGTCTTTCCCTACTGAATGGTCCTGGCACCTTTATCAAAGCTGGCTAGACCAATTATACCTCGGTTTGTGTCTGGATATTTTTAAGGGATTGTTTCCATGGGGGATTTAGAGTCTGTGTCTTTCTGTTCCTTCATCTTGCTGCTTGTATCCCATTCCATTCGGAACTAGTGTGCAGGGCAGGGATATGGATTCTGTCTAGATAATGTGGCGTAAGGCTGATGGAGGTGGAAGACGTATCACCCATCCCTGATTTTCACACTGACTAAGTCACTTCACAATCCACTCTGTTCCCTCAAGAGTATTTCTTTGTCTGTATTTGCCAGTGTTCTTTGGTCATTTCATTATGATGTCATGAGACGTGGATTTGTACGTGCTCATTCTGTTAGCAATTTGCTAAGTCTCTGGTGTCTATAAATATTATAAATGATATTAGTAAGTTGTTCATTCGTTGTGCCTTAAGATTGTTGTCCTGTTTTTTTTTTTTTTTTTTTTCTGCCTCTGTTGTTCTTCTCATATTCTACTTAGAACTAAGCCGGCTTTCCTGATACTGTTTTGAAAGTCTCTGAATTCTGTAAATTGTTCTCTTTCTTCTCTCTCATCCTAAGGTATAAATAAATTTGTTACTCCTTCAAATTCATCAGTTTTTTTCTACTTGATTGGATTTTACATTTCCGGTATGGATTTATGCACTGAGATTCTCTGTAGTTTCTTCATATAGTTTTATTTCTCTATTGATATTTCCTACTTGCTAAATTGGTGCCATCACATATTTATGCAATTATTTCAACTAAGGTTTCTTTATAGTTTTCATATATTTATAAATATGACTTCTAAATACTTTTGTTCTAATATGTGAACAACTTATCCCTGCACACGTTTCTATTGACCTATGCTTTCCTTTCGTCCGAAGACATTTTTAAATTTTCTTCATATTTTTTTACTTTTTAGGTAGACACTTTTTAAAAATATAATTCAGAAACATGCATTGTATGTCATTTTTCCTAGATTTGCTATTTTTTTTGCCAAACATTTATGGCAGAATCTTCTCCACTAAATCTGTCTGCTGATAGTTTTGTTCAATTGTTTCCAAATTCTTATTGCTTATTTTTATGACCTTGTGACTTTTACCTTTGATGTTAATTACTATTTTTTTTAGAAAGAATATGTTCAAATATTGCAAGTCAGTATGGACTCACCTTCTGTAGTGTGACATCTGTGCCTGTGTCTGTGATTGTGAGAGGGACTGTTCATAATGTTGCTAAGAGTTCTCAGGTCTCCTGTATTCTTACTTTCTCCTGGCTTCCTCTTGGTCTCCTCTCCATGTGTGTATATTTTTTCCATAAGCTAAGAGTGTTGAGAGCTAATGTCAACTCTTCCATTATATTCTCACATCCAGTATGTTTCCATTATATTTATGGGGGTCACAGTGCCTGACACAAACACCACTACCTCTGACCAGATCAGGTATGGGTTTTCTTCATCATTACGGAGCAAAATCAGCACTTGGAGCTGAAACATCAATGGGTACCCATCCCCATCCCCAGTGCTGATCAGGTCTCCCCCTGTGGCACCAACACCGTTGCTCTTTGCAGCTTCTCCCAACTGTAAAAGCTACAATCTTCTGGATCACTGAGCCAGTGGTGGGCAGGTGGGGAGGCTCGGGAACATCCTAGGCGAGAAGATTACACGTGTGTTTTTGACTTGAATTTCCACAGATCATATTTCATAAGTTATTAAGCTTGGATCCATTTTCTAAACTCTGAAATTGTTTTTGCGGTCAGTTTGTCCTTTTCACTTAGTCCTACTAAGATAATTTTATACTTATGTGTCCAGTGTGTAACATTATATTATAATTTGAAAGTTTCTATAAAGTTAGAAGGAAAGAACTGTTATTTGTTACTACAGAATTCGAAAGAGTGTAAGAGCTAGTATTTGACTTCCAATAAAATTTATTTTCTCACAGTTTTTGTTGAATTTACTTTCTGCTGCTACATGGATTAGAGGCTCCCAGAGAAGAAATCATAGTTCATCTGTGCAGCCAAAAGCCTTAACATTTTCTTCCGAAGTGTAAGTTTCCTGACAACTTTTTATTTTATGCCTCACAAGAATTGTTCTTAGAAACAAAAAGAGCAATGTGTGAACAATCGGATAAACACAGTAGTTGAAGTTTTTCCAGAGAAAAATGGTATGGGAAATCTTGAGATTGAGATATATAAGTAATAGTCAAAATGGATGGTTTATTCATCAAAATACTATGGTATTTTGACATAAGTAATCTTACGGTAAGATTAATGAGATATAATTCTCTGTATTTCAGGCTGTCAGCATCTTCAGAGAGTGACAAGAAGTGTCCATATTTCAATTTTCCAGTAAAAAAAATGTATTATGCACCCTGCTCAGTAATAAGACCATGTATTTGTAAGCACCAGGCATTCTAGTTATTTCACTTTGATATAATGTTATTTCACCATTTATAAAGAATACATCTCTCATTATTTCAAAATCCATGTGATTATTTATTCTGCATATTTTTAAGATAATGTTTTTAGTGTAATTTTAGGTTCCCAACAAAATTAAGAAGAAGCTTCTGAGATTTCCCTTATTGTCCCTGTCTGCACATGCGCATGGCCTCTCCCATTATCTACATCACTCACTAGAATGTTTCATTTCTTACCAAGGATGAATCCGCATCAATGCATATACATCACCCAAAGTCCAAAGAGTACTTGAGGCTTCATCTTGGTCTAATGGAACTGTTCTCAAATTTAATTATATTAGTGTAAAAAATATACTCTGTATATAGTATTTATTTCTTATGTTTTTCTATTTAGTAAAATAATTATATATAAATTTCAAATCATAATATTAGTGTAATATTCTCAATACAGTGAATAATTCCATTTCGATTTCCAAATTAGCTGATTTGTTCTAGTCCTTTAAGGGCCTCAGATGAAGATTGAACACCCCAGGGTGACAAGGGTATGAGTCAGAATTGAGTCAGGAGACAGAAACAAGGAAGGAAGTTGAGGTAAACAGTTATTATCTACTTGTAAGGGAAAGCTTACTAAGAGGAAGGCTACTAAGTTCAATAAAATTACAAAGAATATCTTAGAATTAAAGGAGGGATCACTGGGAAGCAAGGTCTGCTCTCTGAAGATGGGATTTAGATGTCATTGAGGACAATGTGGGTGCACACAGCTTCATGGCAGACATGCTCACTGGATTGTTCTGGGGCAGGGCACTTCCACACTCCAGGAGCTGAACTTGGTGAGGAAGGATCTCAGACTGTGACTAGCACACCGGAGCTACTCTCTGTCAGAGCATCAGGAGGAAAGACCAGATGACAGGAAACTGACAGATTGCCTACAAGAACCTGCTGGAGGAGAATACCCGTGACTTCCTGCAAGACTGCAACTGGCAACCAAGCTATGGCGGCCAAAGGAGAGACAACACCATGACGCCAGGAAGAAGAGCCCTTTCTGCTGCACTGTGTCTCCATTGTCTTTTACTGACAAAAGTCAACTTCATGTGAGATGACCAGAGAGAAAATGGATAGGATCTTCCACCGTTATCTGAGAACAAGTCACTGAGGGTGGATTTGGAGCTGAGAGTACTAAATGAACGGCCCCTTGGGGTTATCATGGAACAACAGGGTCGATGTATAAAGCCATTCAGATCGGCCCCACTTCCTCCGAAAATGGAACCAAAGTGTACTCTTTCAATCTGTCTTAGTGCAGCACTATCAAAGATTAGATTTATTTCAAGGTAGAGATTGGTTTCTAATCGCTAATAACCAGTGTCCTTTGATACCTTTTCTTATATGTTGTTTTCCTCAACTGGGTTCATATATTTTGGATGAAATTTAATTTTTTTCATTTTTATGTACCCACTTCTGTCAGTCTTTACAGCCATGCTAAAAAACACTGTGTTGTCTTTCTCTGTGTGACTTATTTCACCTAGCTTCCAATTTGACAATAAATTTCATTTAAAAAAATAAAAATAAATTAAAAAATAAAAAAGCTCTTTGATGCAAAACATAAAATGTTACATAAGAAAACCAAAAATTAAAATGTACAGATATTTGTGGAGGTCAAATGGCTACTTCTTGCCAGAATTCAAGACAAACGTGAGTAATCAGATAATGATTCACAGATATTCCTACCCTAATTCAATTATAAGAGGGAAAGAAATGAAACTCGGTTATTACTTGCAAAATAAATTCATATTTCATATGCATTTATATTTGTGAAGATAGACATATTCTTTGTATTGTCTCTACCTATTCCCTACACTCTTATAGAAAAATTATGTGAATATTCAAAAGGAATTGAATATAATTGTTTATGGTAGCTGTAAGTAATCGCTAAAGTTGTGTTTCATACAACCCAAGGTTGCAATGACATTGAAAATTCAGCATCTAATAATCATTCACCTGTTTGTGGTTTGGCTCTGTTAGGGTTGATCAAGTCTGGGCATTTATGGACTTGACTCCAGACTACATTACAGATGCAGCTCAGATCCTGGTATATGATCTTGCATAACAGAGATAGCAACTAGCAGAAATGTGTTTCTTAGTGCCTGGTCTCTGAACTCATAACCTATCACATTCCAACACACATTATAGTGTGAAAACAAGTCACGTGGGCAAACTTATCATTTGTTATCTGTAGACTACACTCTTTTCACAGTGGTCAGAGGGAAGAAATGTAGATTCACTGAAAGTAACCTAATCTACCATTATAGCCATAGGATTTTTTTTTTAATAATACTTCATGAGAGAGATAATTTTGTAAAGGATATTGTTTGGAAATAAATTAAAAATTTATACTCTCTTAACTTCCCATTTGGTTTTTTTGTCTTCTGTGCCAAATATCCTTGTAAATCAGTTTTATATAGTGACAGACATGATACTATAGATATTTTCACGGTGGTCTTTGATCAAATAAGTTATAAGCAGAAAATTATAAAGTGAAAGGACATTGGCATTGAAACTGGTCACTTCATGTAATTTCTAAGTGCACACTCCTAGCCCTGGGACTCAGTTACATAACTGCTCTGGCTGTTTTCTCTGCGGAATATATGATGGAAATAGTATCTTATTCATATTTACTTGAAGAGTATTTGAACAGTACCTCTTGACACAGGTATTCACAAGATTTCAGTGGTTTTGGCTTAAGAAATTGATGCTTTTGTGTCATCATCTGTGACATGATGGTCTTAATTGTAGCAACTTCATAGGGCTGTTCTGAGGAATAAATAATAATAAATAATATAATGCCTATGGATCCTTAAAATAAAGCCCAAGCACATGAAGTAGTTGCTGTGATCTCTTCATATTTTGCTTTTCCCAATGTCCAATAAAGGCCATTTTTCATAAAACCAAAGCCCTATAACTGTATTCTTCCTTTCACCCAGTGAAACAGCCAGGCATCAGAAATGCTATCTGGCAACCATTTTGATCATATATCAAAGAAATTTGTATATTTAAAAGTGGAGAAATTCAATGCGCATCATGTGTGGACACTAGAGTAATTTTTTTGGTGTCTGTGTTTCGTGTTTTTTT
Organism: Panthera uncia; assembly: GCF_023721935.1. Classification (NCBI taxonomy): domain Eukaryota; kingdom Metazoa; phylum Chordata; class Mammalia; order Carnivora; family Felidae; genus Panthera; species Panthera uncia. Next base: position 43,295,969 of record NC_064809.1, read on the forward strand.
GAAATCAAGTTGCAATTACTGTCCTTTCCCTTATTGCTCAAGAACCCCAGTCTCCTCACAAAGTGTGTTATTTGGGCATCCGTATAGGCTGTGTCTTTTGGAATTGAAGAATACAAAGGGGATTGTCAATCTGTGACATAATAGCCTGTTTGAATCCTAGATTTGGGGATCCTACAGTGTGCAGGGAGAAGAAGGGACTGAAATGCCCTATCTTCCAATGTTGGAATATCCCATCTACACATATGCATCTGTTACCATAAAGAATGGAGAAAAGTGAGAGATGCCGCTAAATACATTCTGATGTAGAACACCTCCCATTTTCTTCCCAAGTATATTTTACATTTCTAAATACATACAAAAAGCAGTGTGAAAAAATACTATTATTACCTATACCCATAAGAAGGCATGTGTCACCACTGTCCTGTCTCTCTAGTGAGTGGAAGGTTACAAATGCTGGTGGGATGCACCTGAGGCACAACTAATCAGCAATACCATGACAGAGAAATTGGTATCTTTAGTCCAACACCTCAGGGTAACAAAGCAGAATGAATATGCAATATATTAGAGATCTACAATATTCAAATTGTTGCCTGTGGAGGAGTAACTCAGAGCATATGCATATACATAATTGGGTTTGTACCATTTTTATTGACATCACATGGCATCATGACGAGGAATATTTCGTATGGATTTGTAATCAATTTTAGAGTATATGTTATTTAATTTGCCCTGGCTTTAAAAATAGATGCTTAAAATAAATCCATTTTGTGTCATAAAGTCCAAACATAATTCCTCAAAAATTTACTTTGATAAATGAAAGCAGTTTGATTTTTCATAAAAGATAAGATGAGATGCCTTCTGTAAAATGCTAAATTAAGCTTATCTATAAATAATAAAAGACGTTTTATTAAATTGAACAAAACTTGTCCAAGAAAGATATTCAATACTGAAAAACACTCCTGGTTCGTGAATTATGTACCATGTCCTAAAGGACATGAGTCAGTAACGATAAATGGTTATTGTGTTAAAAAATAATTAAAATAACTACATATTATTGAGACCTTGGAACAGTCATATTGAGTTTAAGTGTTTTATATGCATTATATTTTACCTATTTTAATTCCCATTTTAGATTAGCAACCAGATAGCTAGACAGGAATCAACTGTTTATAGTTTTAATGTTTTATTTTAGTGTTTATTGCTTCCAGTAATTATTTTATTTTATTTTATTTTATTTTATTTTATTTTATTATTTTATTGTTTATAATCATTTTTTAAATTTAAATCCAAGTTAGTTAACATATAGTTAATAATGATTTCAGGAATAGAATTGAGGGATTCAACATTTATATATAGCACAAGTGGTCATCCCAACAAGTGCCCTCCTTAATGCCCATTGCCCATCCCCACACCCAACACCCCTGTAAAAACCATCAATTTGTGCTCTGCATTTAAGAGTCTCTTATGGTTAATGTCCCACCTGTTTTTTAGATTATTTTTGCTTCCCTTCCCTCTATGTTTATTTGTTTTCTTCCTTAAACTTCACATATGAGTGAAAGCCTGTGATATTTGTCTTTCTGTGACGGACTTATTTTGCTAAGCATAAGACACTCTACTTCCATCTACATTGTTGCCAATGGCAAGGTTTTATTCTTTGTGATCACCGAATAATATGAATATTCTACTGTATATATATATATATATATATATATGTGTGTGTGTGTGTGTGTGTATACACACATATATATATGGCACATCTTCATTCATCAGTCGATGGTCATTTGGGCTCTTTTCCATACTTTGGCTATTGAGGATTAACATTACGGCACGAGAGCCCCTAGGAATCAGCACTTCTGTATCCTTTGAATAAATACCTAGTAGTGCAATTGCTGGGTTATAGGGTAGTTCTATTTTTTTATTTTTTGGGTTACCTCCATATTGTTTTCCAGAGTGGCTGCACCAGTTTGCATTCCCACGAGCAGTGCAGAAGAGTTCCTGTTTCTCCACATCCTTGCCAACATCTTTTTTTGACTGTGGTGTGAATTTTAACCATTCTGATAGGTGTGAGGTGCTATCTCATTGTGGTTTTCATTAGTATTTCCCTGATGATGTGTGATGAGCATCATTTCACGTATCTGTTAGCCATCTGGATGTCTTCTTCAGAAAGGTGTCTCTTCATGTCTTTTGCCCATTTCTTCACTGGATTATCTGGGTTTTGGGTGTTGAGTTTGAGAAGTTCTTTATAGATTTTGGACACTAACCCTTTAAGCAATATGTCCTTTGCAAATATCCTCTCCTATTGTGTCAGTTGCCTTTCAGTTTTTCTGATTATGTCCTTTGCTGTACACAAGCTTTTTCTCTTGAGGAAGTCCCAGTGGTTCATTTGTGTTTTGTTTCCCTTGCTTCCACAGACATGTCAAGTTAGAAGTTGCTGAGGCTCAGATCAAAGAGGTTGTTGCCTGTTTTCTCCTCTAGGACTTTGGTTTTCTGTCTCACATTCACATCTTTCATTCATTTTGCTTTTATTTTTGTGTATGCTGTAAGAAAGTGGTCCACGTTCATTCTTATGCATATTTCTGCCCAATTTCCCAACACCATTTGCTAAAGAGACTGGCTTTTTTCCATTGGATAGTCTTTCCTGCTTTGTCAAAGATTAGTTGGCCATATATTTGTAGGTCCATTTCTGCGTGATCTAGTCTGTTCCATTGATATATATGTCTGTTTTGGTGCCAGTGCCATACTGTCTTGATGATTACAGCTTTGTAATACAGCTTGAAGTCTGGGATTGTGATGCCTCCTGCTTTGGTTTTCTTCTTCAGGATAGCTTTGCCTATTTGGGTCTTTTCTGATTCCATGCAAATTTTAGATTGCTTGTTCTAGCTCTGTGAAGACTGCTGATGTTACTTTGCTAGGGGTTGCATTATATTTGGAGATTGCTTTGGCTACTATGAACATTTTAACAATATTTGTTTTTCCAATCCATGAGCATGGAATGTCTTTCCTTTTTGTGTGTGTTTTCTTCAATTTCTTTCATAAGCTTTCTATAGTTTTCCCTATATAGATTTTTCACCTCTTTTGTTAGGCTTATTGCTAGGTATGTTATGGTTTCAGGTGCAATTGTAAATGGGATTGACTCCTTTATTTCTCCTTCTGCTGCTTCATTATTGCTATATGGAAATGCAACTGATTTCTGTACATTGATTTTATATCCTGCCACTTTGCTGAATTCATGGATCAGTTCTAGCAGTTTGTTGGTGGGATTTTTTGGATTTCTCACATAAAGGATCATTTCATCTGAGAAGAGTGAAAGTCTATCTTCCTCTTTGCCTATTTGGGTGATTTTTTCTCCTTTTGCTGTCTGATTGCTGAAGCTAGGACTTCCAACACTATAGTGAATGACAGTGGTGACTGTGGACATCGTTGTCGTGTTCCTGACCATAGGGGGAACGGTCTCAGTTTGTCCCCATTGACGACGATATTAGCTGTGGGTCTTTCACATATGCCCGTTATGATTTTCAGGTATGTCCCTTCTATCCCTATATTTTGAGGGCTTTTATCAAGAATGGGAGCTGCATTTTGTCAAAGGGTTTTTTCTGCATCTATTGGAAGAATCATGCAGTTCTTATCATTTCTTTTCTTAATGTGATGTAAAATATTGATTGACTTGCAGGTATTGAACTAGACCTGCACCCAGGAACCAATCCCAGTTGATCAGGGTGAATAATTCTTTTAATGTATTGTTGGATCCAATTTGCTAGTATTTCATTGAGAGTTTTTGCATCCATGTTCACTAGGGAAATTGGTGGGAATTCTTCATTTTGGAGGGGTCTTTGGTTTTGGCATCAAGGTAATGTTGGCCTTGTAGAATGAGTTTGGAAGTTTCCCTTCCATTTCTATTTTTTGGAACAGATTCAAAAGAATAAGGGTTAACTCCTCTTTAATGTTTTGCAGAATTCCCCGGACAACAGCCAGTCCTGGAATCTTATTTGTTGGGAGATTTTTGATTACTGAATCAATTTCCTTCCTGCTTATGGGTGTGTTCAAATTTTTCCTTTCTTCCTGTTTCAGTTTTAGTAGTTTAAATATTTCTAGGCATTTGCCCATTTTTCTAGATTGTCTGAATTGTTTGCATATAATTGCTTATAATATTCTTTTATTATTGTTTGTATTTCTGTGGTGTTGGTGGTAATATCTCCTCTTCCATTTGTGAATTTATTTGGGTTCTTTCTGTGTTTCTTTTTGACAACTGTGGCTATGGGTTTATCAATTTTGTTAATTCTGTTCTTTTTATTTACTTCAATATCATGGATTTCTGCTCTAATCTTTTTATTTCCCCTCTTCCGATGCCTTTGGACTTTATTTGCTGTTCCTTATCCAGCCTTTTTAGGTGTAAGTTTAGGTTGTATATATAAGACCTTTCTTCTTCCTTCAGGAAGGCCTGGATTGTTATGTATTTCCTTCTTATAACCATTGCGGCAACACAGAAGTTTTGGAATATCTTGTTTTCATTTTCATTGTCTTCCATGTACTTTCTAGTTTCCTCTTTAATTTCGTGGATTAAAATTAATCCATATTTTAGTAGGATGTTATTTAATCTCCAAGTATTTATGGTCTTTTCAAAAGTTTCCTTGTGATTAATTTCAAGTTTCATAGAGTTGTGGTCAGAAAATATGCATAGTATGGTATCAATCTTTTTGTACTTGTTGAGGGCTGATTTGTGACCCAGTATGTGATCTATTCTGGAGAATATTCCATGTGCACTCGAGAAGAATGTGTGTTCTGCTACTTTAGGATGATGTGTTCTGAATGTATCTGTTAAGTCCATCTGGTCCAGCGTGTCATTCAAAGCCAGTGTTTTCTTGTTGATTTTCTGCTTATATGATTTGTTTATTACTGTAAGATGTGGGTGTTGAAGGCCCCTACTCTTGTGGTATTATCGCCAATGAAATTTATGTTTGTAATTAATTGATATATATATTAGGATGCTCGCACATTGTAGGAATATGCATTTACAATTGTTAGATCTTCTTGGTGGATAGACCCCTTAATAATGGTTTAATGCCCTTCAACTCTTGTTACAGTCTTTATTTTTAAATCTAGTTTGTCTGATATAAGTCAGCTACTCCAGGCTTCTTTTGATGGCCACTAGCATGATAGATGGTTCCCCATCCCCTTATTTTAATCTGTAGATGACTTTAGGTCTAAAATGAGTCTCTTGTAAGAAGCATATACCTTGTTTTCTTATCCATTCTGATACCCTATGTCTTGTCATTGGAGCATTTAGTCCTATTCCACTTAGAGTGAGTACTGAAAGATATGAATTTAGTCCCATTGTGTTCCTTCTAGAGTTGATGTTGCTGGTGGTGTTCTCTGGTCCTTTCTAGTCTTTGTTGCTTTGGTCTTTTTTGTTTTGTTTTGTCTTTTCTCCACTGAAAGAGTCCCGCTTAAAATTTCATGCAGGGTTCGTTTACTTGTCATGAATTCTTTTATTTTTTGTGTCTCTGGGAAACTCTTTATCACTCCTTCTATTCTGAATGACAGTCTTGCTGGATAAAGAAGTCTTGACTGCTTATTTTTCTGATTCAGCACGTTGAATATATCCTTCCAGGTCTGCAAAGTTTATGTGGATATGTCAGCTGCAAACTTGATGTGTCTTCTCTTATAGGGTAAGGACTTTTTTCTCTTGCTGCTTTCACAATTCTTTCCGTGTCGGTGTTTTTGGTGAATTTTACTAAGATATGCCTTGGTGATGGTCAGTTTTTGTAGAATCTAATGGGAGGTCTCTGTGCTTCCTGGATTTTGACATCTGTGTCCTTCCCAGAGTAGGAAGTGTTCTGGTATTTTGCTCAACTAAACTTTCTGCCCTTTTCTCTCTCTCTTCATCTTTTGGAACTCCTCTGTTTTGGATGTTATTCTTTTCTACTAAGTCACTGAGCTCTCCAAGTCTTGTATCCTGCTCATTGCCTTTGTTCTCTATTTTTTCTGCTTCATTATTCTCCATAATTTTATCCTCTATGTCACTGATTCGTTTCACTGCCTTATGCAGCCTTGCCATCGTGGCATGCATTCATTTTGAATCGCGGTTGTAGCATTTTTACTAACAGCCTGACTAGGTTTTATTTCTATCTCTGTATAAAGGATTCTCAGATGTCTTCTATGCTTTTATAACCCCAGCTAGTATTCACATTATCGTGGTTCTTAATTCTAGTTCAGACATCTTACTTTTGTGTGTGTTGACTAAGTCTGTGACTGTCATATATTCCTGTTCTCGCTTTTGGTGTTAAGTTCTTTGTTTTGCCATTTTGAAGGAAGAAAAAAATTAAGAAAATAAAAACGTAAAATTAAAAATTGAAAATAAAACAAAAAATCAAATAAAGGAAGCTAGATCCTAGAAACATTTTGATCTGCATGTTGAAAAAAATCTCGGTACAATAGAGAGGAAAAGGAAAGGAAAGCAGAAAAAGTAAGAAAAAAATTTAGAAATTAAAAATATATCTAATAAAGTAGAATAAAATAAAATACAAAAATGATCTAAAATAGGAACTTAAAAAATAAAAAAACAAGTTAAAAATAAAACTATTTATTTTCTGTATCCAATAAAAAGAAAGAAAATTAAGGGGGGGGGAATTTAAGATATAACAGAAGCAACGAAAATGAGCAAATAAGTGAACCAGCAAACAGAATGAAACCCGAATGAAGTGGCATCCAGTTTCCCCTAGAACTGAAATGATGAAGCCTCCTCTATTTCATGCACTAAGCAGGTGGAGTGACTTGTGCTGGTCTTCTGAGGGGTGTGCTTGGAGGGCACAGCTGGGCTGGGCTTGATGTAATGGCTCCATTCTCCACTAGGTGGCAGTCCTTAGGTTACTGGGGTGGATCAGTGTGGCACCCATGTGCATGTGTGGGAGTGGTGGAAATGGCTTCACCCAGTGTCCTAGTCTTTGGCACAGGGACTTGTGCTCTCACTGCCCCACTAGCAAGCACCCCTCCTTGGCTGCAGACCTCCGCCCACTCTACACCTCTACCCTGTCCATGTCTAAACTGTCCACCTTCCAGGTGAAATCTCTCTCCAGAGTTTTATCGCAGACAGGGTTGTGTTTCAGAACCCCACGTTTCAGAGACCCCTTGCTTCAATCTTCACTGACTCTCGGTGTGTGTGTGTGGGGGGGGGGGTGTTGCTAAAAAATGGCCAGGTGCCAGCTTGCCTCAGAAAATGTTCATGTGATTGCACAGTGGCAGAGTTTCAGAGATTATGGGAACTCACAACACACAGCTAGCTCCAGGTTTTTGTTGCACTCGGGCATCTTTGTCCCAGTACTAGCAAATGTAGCTGCTCTCATGGTCTGCTGGGACCTGTGCCCTCTGTGAAGCTATATAGCCAATACCAACTGCACTCCAAGCAGGGGACAGCTTCTCTCTGTAGAGCACATAAACCGTTCAGACAGCACTGCCTGCTCCTGGGGATTCGCCCCACTTCCTCACCAGAGCACCACCAGGCTCTGAGCTCTGAAACGACAGACTCTGCTCTACTGTTTATAGAAACTTGGCAGTACTGACTACCTCTCCTTTCCCCCTGTCAGTGGTTTTGGGGGACAGATTTCTTGTTTAGTCCCCTACGAGTATTTTCACTCTTTCTGTCTCTTTTTTCCAGCTACTTTCAGGGGGGAGTCCTTTTCTTGCAGGATCCTAATGCACCACATTCTCCCCCTTTCTTTCTCTCTGTCTTCCCTCCATGAAATGGCTCCTTACCCTCTTCATCTTTTCTCCCCTCAGTTCACCTCTCTGACCCACATAACCGCCGACTTCTGTGCCTCAGGTTATGCAGGTTGTTGCTACACTCCTCAGATCAACTTCCTAGGTGTTCTAAATGGTCTGGTGCTTCTCTAGCTGCATTTCAGGGATGAGACAAAATTAGCATCTCCATGCCATTCCAACACCTTAACTCCTCCCACCCATGAAGTAACTTTTAAAAGGTGATACTTGTCAATTTGAGAGCCAGGAGTAATTACAGAGTTGATGGACTGCAGACCTCATTGACTGAAGTATGAAATTTCATTTATGTGATTCGTTACCATTCCTCTAGAACTAAAGCTACTCTCACTGCCTTTGATATCATAGATCTTTCTAGAAGTTTGCACCAAGTGTGTTCTTCCATAAATGATTTACACTTTTTTTTTATCATTTTATACTTTCATATTTTGCCATGAAATCAATTGCCATTTTCAGATGTTAAATAAGTGCTTTTTAAAATTATGGGTTTTGTTGTTGTTGTTGTTTGTTTGTTTTCACCATTGTTCATGCTTTGGATAAGTTTAGTGTGTCACATAATGTTTTGCAACATATAAATTAGTCCTTTTAAAATTCAACAAACCTCAGAATTCCACAATTTTCAAGATAAAAATATCACTTGATAGCATTGTATTACCTTTTAGTAAAGAAATCTAAATCCCCAAAGAAGAGTCACTTATTACAGGAAATTCCTATATGTGCTAAAACTAGTATTTCCTAGTCTTACAGCACTCTATTTTTAACCAATAATGAATTTTCAATCGTCACAAAAAATGGTGCAACAGTATTTCTCTAATACAGCCTTTAATTTAATCTGGCTATCCTAATAGTGTTGCAAGGTGTCCCTGGAATCTGACTTTACAGTAATGAGGTCAGTATTATTCTTGAATTTTTTTCTTCTTCACTTATGTATTGTTTACACTTTCCCAACCATCACTACAGTGTCAAACATTGTGTCATTGTAAAACCCTGTTATTCTGTCACGAAATACTTATTTAAGCTCTAAGGGAAGTGGAGCGAGATTTTACATTGTTCCACTTCAAATGAGCAGTATCCCTCACCCTGCACCCCACCCAGTGTCACTGTACTAGCAATGCACATGACACACACTCTTGATCAAGACCTTCAGGGCAGGTCCATTCAGCACTGTGCCTGACACTACTCAGCTGCAGAGACGAATAACCCAAGATTAACCTGGGCAGAACTCAGTCAGGTTAAGGAGTCACAAAGACGGCGAGTGAAACCTGAGAACATTAATACATCCATTTCAATAACTGAGCAGGAAATGGCCCATGCGGAATTCAATCTTCAAGTTGCTTCTCAGGAGCTTCAAGGGATTGACAAGAACTGTCTCTGCAAAGGTAAAATATTTAATACAGACAGGTATATCTGTTCCGGGATGTGAAGTTGGGGTGCAGGGTTGTAGGGAAAGAGTAGGAAATGATCTCATGTAGTTTTCATTTGTGAGGATCAGAACTGGAAGTTGGAATATGGTAGTGTCCTTGATGTCTGGGGACTCACTTTGTTCCGGTGTTACAATCCACACTGTTTGCCAACCTGTCATGGAGTAGTATGTTGACTGCCAATGCAATGGTATATTCTAAGTGAAGATTACAATGGTAGATATAGGTTTGGTGTCCAAGTTTGTACATTTGATTCCCTGCAGGTTGTTGCTTCTCTTGTTTGTAAATTTCCTAAATGATTATTTCCATGCATCTTTTGTCAGTGTTTTCATTTCTCTTGTGTCCAGGGAGGTACATTGCTGAGGTTCTGGGAATCATCTGCCTTGTCTTGATGTCCACTGTGGTAAAAATAAACGTTATTCCCTGTAAGTCACTGTTTGAATGACTATTGGGGAGTTTTTAACGTTAATATCATCAGTCCTTGAAATATTATATAACATATGGAATTTTATTATCTCATTTTAATGGACGCATGCTCTAAATGTGGAATAGTTATTCTAAATTTATCTAAAGTAAAACTACCACATGATGTTTAAGGGAGTATTAAACACTTTTCAGAATTTTTATAACTTCAAGGCAAGTTATTTGAGAGACTTTATTGATAGATACAAATGAATTCTTGAGATTGGTTAAACCAAATACTGTAAGAGATGGTGAAGTTTGGTTCATTAAGCTTTTGAATTATGTTCCTCCCTATTGTTCATTATTTTATTAAATTTTTACTGGTTAAATCAATTTTATTGCAGCGTTTTCTAATTCTAAATAATATACCAAATTTCAAACTAAGAAACTCAAATTATTCTGATGCACTTAATTTAATGTTATGTTTCTTGAAGATTATTTTAATGTTCAAGCTACTGAAGGACCAGAGCACAACCAAACCTCCCTGGAAACAAAGATCCAGAAAGGTACAACATCCCTTGCAAAATTCTGTTATTAGTTTAGTGTCTATCTAGCTCTATCTCCAAGTAGGCAAAGATGATAACAGATTCTTTTGGAAAAAGTGAATTGGAAAATCGCTTAATGAACTTTCAGAATTAAGGATTCTAGGAGAGTATAACTTCTTAGGCAACAATATGAAGAAATACTCATTTAAAATCACCGCACCCATTGTTAACAATTGCCTCACATGTTCTCCTCCTATAACATGATAAAAGATAAATCATTCCATAAAGATGGTTGTGTTCAGTGATTCTCAGGACATGTAGAGTTGGACATTTTTGTGGTTCCTTTATATGGGCATATAAATTAGGGGATGAAAGCCTGACTCTTCTCTGAGAGTGTGTATGTGTGTTTTGCTTTAATTTTACCAGCTCGTGAGGGTATATGAATATGTTATGTACACATATGTGTATCCATATACAGTCTGCAAATTTTCATTTTGTAATTCTCTAAGCTTTTTGGATAATATCTCATAATCTCTCTCCAGCATGTCTCTGTTGTCATTGTCTGAAAGAGTGGTTTACGTATTCCAACAATTGCTATTACATTAGCACTGAGGGAAAATCATGGAAGGAGAGTTTGACGTCCTGTGCTTCTAAGAACTCTAACCTGCTCTACTATGATGATGAAGAGGACAAGGTAAGTTTTCAGATGTTTGCAGATCTATTAAAAGCTTGTGAGTGACTATTATGCTTGTAGAGTTCATCCATAGTGACATATGTATTTGTAGTTTATTTTAAAGTCTTTAGTACTCCACATGTTGACTCTATGACACATTATTTATATTCTTATACCTTGAATGTACATTTGATAATTTCCAATTCTTACTTTTCATAGACACCTGTGTCTCTAGAAATGCTCTTTTTCCTGAAACAAACTTTACATTTAATTTGACAACGTATCAAGGAAATTAGGCATTTGTGCAAATTGATTACAAAATGTGTAGAATTACACAAATACCAATCACATCATGGGACAGAAGTTTAGAGCCTTTACCAGTCCTGCCCATTTTCATTTTATGAGATATTTCTGCCTATTTGGGGGCTTTATATCAATGGAATCATTCAGTTTGCATTTTTATGTGTGTCTGCTTTCTCTGTCAGATGCTATCTGTAATGCATCTATATTAACACATTTGTCTATAGTTTGAAATTTCACTACTCTCTTATATGGATATGACAGTTTCAAAACCATTCTCAATAATTCAGTTCCTTTTTATTATGTGGGTATTATGAATAATTGTGTTATGAAAAGTCTTTCTTATATCCTCCTCCACGTATCATATTTATAATCCTTTATTATATATAACTACATCTTACAGAGCATATTTATGTAATATAAATGTTATGGTTTTCATATTAAAATAGTAACCTATAAATACAACATAATTATATTTATGTTTAATTGTAATACACTTCCCTGTAAGAGTTAGTATGAAATTGCATAGTCATTGACATGTGGAAATTTCAGTATATTAAATTTTCCCTACATTTTTTATTGTATTGTGTAAATATCCATTGTACCAACTAGTCTTTTGATCCAAATCTCAGTAGTCTCAGTAAAAGTAATTAATAAATTCTGATGGTTACACACAGTATCATTTTTCTGTGTTGTAAATCTTAAGGCCATTCTCTTTTGTGAGAAAGAGAAGTACTGGGCTGTGTCTCTTGCCCGTTTCTCCAGGATGGTGCCTTTTTTTCACATCTTAGAAGCCTTTGTCATATTGTAGATACGAGCACTTTCTCGAGTTTTTAAGATGAAAATATTTGTGACATGCATTTTTACTCTCATAATGGAGTCTTTTAATGACCAGAATTGTATATATTTATTTTTTAATATAATTTATTGTCAAGTTGGCTAACATACATTGTATAGAGTTTGCCCTTGGTTTTGGGGGTAGATTCCTGCGATTGATTGCTTACATACAACCCCCCAGTGCTCATCCTAGCAAGTGCCTTCCTCAATGTCCATCACCCATTTTCCTCTCTCCCCCACCCCGCTACCCACCCCTAGTTTGTTCTCTGGATTTAAGAGTCTCTTGTGGGTTGCCTCCCTCCCTCTCTGTTTGTAACTATTTTTTCCCCCTTCCCTTCCACCTTGGTCTTCTCTTAAGTTTCTCAACATCCAAGTATGAGTGGAAACCTATGATATCTGTCCTCCTCTGACTATTTCACTCAGCATAATACCTTCAGCTGCATAGTTTCTTTGTCTGGTCAATCTTCTTTTCTTTTCTTTTTCCCTACCTCCTTCTTTTTTCCCTTTCTCTCCCTCTGGAATGATCAGAATTTTAATGTTACCATAG
>NC_064809.1:43333463-43349514 GCF_023721935.1 Panthera uncia
TTTGTGAGGACCAGAGCTGGAGGTTGGAATATGGTATTGTAATTGAAAGCATTGGTATATTCTTAGAGAAGATTCCAATGAGAGTGATGGGTTTGAGGTGCAGGTTATTGTATGTGATTCCCTGCGCATTGTGTGTTCTCTTGTTTGCAAATCTCCTAAATGATTGCTTCCGGGCATCCTTTCTCAGTGTTTGCCTTTCTCTTCCTACTACTCACCTTCATGTCCAGAGAAGCTCATTGCCGGTATCTTGGGAATCCTCTGCCTCATCTTGATGTCCACTGTGGTAACAATAGCTGTTATTCCCTGTAAGTACGTGTTTGAATGACTAAAAGGGAATTTTCATCTTACTGATCATTAGTTCCTCGACATAGTGTGTAAACACTTTGAATTTATTATTTCATTTTAATGCATTTTTAATGCATGCTCTAAGTGTGGAATGATTATTTAGAGGTTATCTAAAGTAGAAATAACAGATTAAATTGAGGGAGAATTAAACACATATTTGGATTTAATAACTCAAAGGCAAGTCATACAAGAGACTTTATGGTGAAATGCACATTAATTCTTGAGATTGCTTAAAGGAAATATTGTAAGAGATGGTGAGGTTTCGTTATTTAAGCTTTTGAATTGTTTTCCCCCTCATGTTCATTACTTTATTCAATTTTTCTGGTAAAATAGCACACCCAATTTTAAACTAGGAAACTCAAAGTATTATGATTTATTTCATTGAATATTATTTTTTTGAGAATTGCTTTAATGTTCTAGCTACTGAAGGACCAGTGCGGAACAAAACGTCCCTGGAAACAAGGATCCAGAAAGGTACAACATCCCTTGCAAAATTCTGTTATTAGTTTCGTGTCTCTTTGAGCTCTATCTTCAAGTTTGCAAAGATGATAACAGATGCTTTGGGAAAAAGTGAATTCAAAAATCACTTAATGAACTTTCAGAACTGATGGAGAAATACTCATTCAAAATTACCGTACCTGCTGTTAACAATTGCCTCACATTTCCTCCTTCTACAACATGATAAAAGGTAAATCATTCCATAAAGATGGTTGTGTTCACTGACTCTCAGGACATGTATACATGGACATTTTTGTGGTTGCTTTATATGGGCACATATATTAGGGGACGAAAGCCTGACTCTTCTCTGAGTGTGTGCGTGTGTGTGTGTGTGTGTGTGTGTGTGTGTTTTGTTTTAATTTTACCAGCTTGTGAGGGTCTACGAATGTTATGTACACATATGTGTATCCATATACACTATGTAAAGTTTCATTTTGTAATATTCAAAGCGCTTTGGATAATATCTCATAATCTCTCCTCAGCCTGTCTCTGTTGTCATTGTCTGAAAGAGTGGTTTACATATTCCAACAATTGCTATTACATTAGCACTGAGGGAAAATCATGGAACGAGAGTTTGGCATCCTGTGCTTCTAACAACTCTAACCTGCTCTACTATGATGATGATGTGGACAAGGTAAGTTTTCAGATGTTTCCAGATTCTATTAAAAGCTTGTCATTAAATGGGGCTCCTGAGTGGCTCAGTGGATTAAGCCTCTGACTTCGGCTCAGGTCATGATGTCAAGTTTTGTGAGTTTGAGCCCCACAGCGGGCTCTGTGCTGACAGCTCAGAGCCTGGAGTCTGCTTCAGATTCTTGTCTCCCTCTCTCTCTAATTCTCCCCTGCTCATGTTCTCTCTCTGCGTCTCAAAAATAAATAAATGTTAAAAAATAAAAAGAAAAATCTTGCAATTAATACTATGCTTGTAGAATTCATCCATAGTTTTATATGTATTTGTAGTTTATTTTTTAAAGTCTTTAATATTCCATGGTTTGACTCTATGACACATTATTTATAGTTTTATACCTTGAATGTACATTTAATAATTTCCAGTTCTTGCTTTTCATAGGATCCTGTGCTTCTAGAAATGCTCTTTTGTCTGAAATTAACTTTACTATTTAATTTTACAACACATCAAAGAAACTAGGCATATGATTGTGCACACTGATTACAATAGAGTTAGAATCACACAATTCTAAATTACATCATGAGACAGAAGTGTAGAGCCTTTATCAGGCCTGCCCATTTTCCTTTTATGAAATATCTCTGCTTCTTTTGGGGCTGGAATCATTCAGGGTGCATTTTTATGTGTGTCTCCCTTCTCTCCCAGGTGCTACTTGTAATCCATCTATATTAACACACTTGTCTATAGTTTGTGAATTTTCACTGCTCTCATATGAATATGACATTTTAAAAACCATTCTCAGAAATTTAGTTCCTTTTTCGTATGTGGGTATTATGAATAATTATGTTAGGAAAAGTCTTTTCTATGTCTTCCTCCACATATCATATTTATAATCATTTATTACACGTAGCGACATATTATATATTTATGTAACATAAATGTATGGTTTTCATAATAAAATAATAATGTATAATGTAACATAATTGTATTCATGTATAATTATGCTACATTTCTCTGTAGGCATTAGTATGCAATTGCATAGTCATAGATATGTGTATATTTCAATATAAAAATTTATGCCTACATTTTTTTTATTTTATTGTGTAAAATACATTATACCAAATAGGCCTTTGATCTAAAAGTCCTTTGATCAGTAGTCTCAGAAAAATTAATTAATAAGTTCTGATGGTTATTCAGTGACTGTTTTCCTGGGCTGTAAATCTCAAGGCTCTTCTCTTTTGTGACAATGAGAAGTGCTGGGTTGTGTCTCTTGCCCATTTCTCCAGGACGGTGTCTTCTTTTCACTTCTCAGGAGTCTTTGTCATATTTTAGATCTGAGTTCTCTTTCGAGCTTTTAAGATGCAAATACCTGCATCTGCATTTTCACTCTCCTATTGGAGTCTTTTAAGGATCAGAGTTTTAATGTTACCATGGTCCTGCTTAGCTTTTTGTATGTTACAATGAGTATCATGGACCTATTTCAGAAATTAGCCAAAGTTCATGAATAGAATATCCTATATTATTTTCCTGTATTTACCTTTTTCTTTCTTTATTTTTTAACTTTTCATTATGATGTATGATCCAATTAGAATTTATCTTTTGTGACGCTATATGTCTGAGGCTGTGAGTGAAAGTTGTATATATCTACATCATTACCTTATTGACGGAGCATCATTTATAGCAAAGTAGGTCCTTTCTTCATCAGTAACTTTATATACATAAAGTTATATATATGTACACATGTGCTCTAATCTCCTTGATATAAGTAATATAGATATTATGTATCTTTATATAGATGATTGGATATTCATAGATCACAGTCTACACAGTCTATCACAACCCACAGCAGTTCGAGTAAAATGTAGAGACTTACTTGCCTTTACGGTCCATTACCGTGTCCCATTTATACTAGAAGTGGCCTAAATATTTCTCTGCTTACATGGAGAATCACATGCATGTTATAACTTTGCTTCAACTGATACTTTTGCTTCAAATATCAAACAATTTCGAAAACACAGGAGGTGAGGGAAAGTCCATTAGACCTGGTAAGAATTTTATTCTTACATTTGTCCTCTCTTCCTTCCTTAGGATCCAAAATGCCTTCTTTTACCATGTATTCTCTCTAGCAGTTCTTTCAGAGTGGGTCTGGTGGTCATACATTTTCTTAGTGTTCCTTGATCGGAGAATGTCTTCTTTCTCTTGCATGTGTGTTGATTCTTTTGGTGGGTAGTCCATGGTTTTTTATTAGAATCACCCAGTTAGTGTCTAAAACTTTTCTGCTTATCTAGCATGCCTGTTTTCCTGTTATTTTGACTGGAGTGAAGAAACATTGTGGAGACTTGGGTGTGTACCTGTTGGTGTCTGTGGTTTGCTAGGCTCTCTGACCCAGTCTACGTGAGGTAGAGGGAAATTCTGGGGACCTCACCACCACGTCATTCCTCGGGTCTCCAGGGCTGGGATCTGTCGGCTTTCTCATTATCTTTCTGACTCTTCTGTCGTCTTATGAATTATGCCCAGGGATTGTATCTGTATTGGTGGGACGACTAGGGAAAAGGCTATCCAGTCTATCTTTCCAGAACAGGAAGTGTGGTCTGGGTGGTTTTAATTTGAATACTCCTAAGGTAATGATGTTGAGCATCAGCTCCTATACTCATTTGCCATATACACATGGTGCTTGGTGAAGTACCTATTGAACTGTTTTGCTAACAATTTTACTTTGTTTCATTGTATTTTGAGAATTCTTTGTTGTACCCTGGCAGCAAGTTTTCTAGCAGATGCATGATTTGTAAATATTTTTTAAGTGGCTTATGACCTCTGTTTCTCTTCGAAGAGCAGAGATTATCTTGATGAACTGCACTTCATCAATCTTCTTTTAAGGATCATGGTTTTGGTGTTCTGTCTAAAATCTCTGCCCCACTGTAGGTTGTGCATTTGTTATAACATCTCTTAAAACGTTTTGTTTTCAATTATGTGTGATCTATTTTGAGCATTTTTAGATATGGTATAAAGTATATAATTATTAATAAGATTTGATACGCCATTGTTTCCACAACATTTGTTGAAAAGACTATAGTTTCTCCACCGAATGACTGCATTTTTGTGGAACTTTGCATTTCATATGGTGTGGGTACAAATTTTGCACATTCTCATCTGTTTAACTAATGTCTTCATGTGTTTTTGTTAGTTTCATGCTTGAAAGGTCTTCCTTTTTGCTTTAAATGTTTATTTATTTATTTTGAGCAACTTAGAAGTCAAGCGGCGGAGGGGCAGTGAGAGAGAGGTCCATGGTGTCAGCACAGATCCTGACATGGGGCTCCCTCTCAGGAGCCATGAGATCAAGACCCTAGCAGTAATCAAGAGTCAGAAGCACAACTGACTGATCTTACCAGGTGTCCCCCAATTGCCCTTTTTTTAAACAGTGAGTTGATATAAGTTCAATTTCAGACTTAACACATCTATTCAGGGTCTTTGCATGGATTTACCATTCATTTCTATCTTTCTAAAAGTTATTATATTTTTTAATCTTTTAATGTCTATTTATTTTTGAGAGAGAGAGAGAGAGAGAGAGAAAGAGAGAGAGAGAGAGACAGGAGCATGAGTGGGGTAGGGGCAGAGGGAGAGGGAGACACAAAATCCAAAGCAGGCTCCAGGCTCCAGGCCTTCAGCACAGAGCCTGACTGACACGGAGCTTGAACCCACAGACTGAGAGATCATGACTGGAGCCAAAGTCGGCCGCTTAACCGACCGAGCCACTCAGGCACCCCCTAAAAGTTATTTTTTATGTTACATTTATTTATTTATTTTGTGTGAGAGAGAAAGTGCACAAAGGAGGGACAGAGAGGGAGAGAGAGAGAGAGAGAGAGAAAATTCCAAGCATGCTCCACGCTGTCAGTGCAGAGCCCAATGTGGGGTTCAAATTCATAAACCTTGAGATTGTGACCTGAGCCAAAATCAAGAGTTGGACGCTCCATCAATGGAACCACCCAGGCACTCCTTTCTAAAGGCTTTTCAAAAGTAAGAATAAATATTTTTTTTTTCAGGTGCCTTGTGAATCAGAGAAATCACATCAATTGATCTTCATTGCCAATGTGACAGATTATGATTATGGCATTTAAAAAGTAAATACAACATGGTGCTACTTGAATAACTCTACTTGTATCAGAGTCCATTATTTTTATATATTGTCAGACCTATTTATGAATGCCCTGACATGTAATTTTGGTTTTTTATCGTATTCCCATCAAAATGTATATGACACTTATTTTATTATCCTCCTTTTTTTGACCCTACAATGATTTCTTTTAACTGGTATTTCAATTTTCTCTATTCATAAACATCTAAATACTCTGTAACAGAGTGTGAAAAGTTTTCTGAATCACAGATAAAATTATATTAGAGGCTGTAAGACACTTCTGATATTCCTATTTGTTTTTCTTTTGGTTTTCACAAGTTATGTTTGGTAGGTTTTTTTTCAATGTTATGTCTAATTTTAGATATATCTGAATTACTTCATAATATTCTCCTAGATAATTTTATTGTGGTACAATAAACAACATACAGTTGGATCATATGCTATAAACGCCAACAGACAGCTGAGTTTTCAGAGTCACCATTGCATGGAATGAGAAAATGAATATTTCCAGTACTGCACAATGCCCCTACCAAGTTCTTGTCTGCATTTCAAAAACAGTTTATATACATGGCATCATACCTTATACATATTGTATTTTTGGCATTTTCATATGAAGTTGCACTTGTCTGATTCATCCGCATAGCTGCATGAAGTTATAAATTGTCCACATCCCTTTGCTGGTCTGTTGACGGATTCCCCTACAATGTGCACACCAATTCTATTGCGGAAGCTCTTGGATATTTGGGTATTGGCCCATTTGGGGCTACTTTGAGTTATTCTACGATCCATCCTTCACGATCAACTTTTAGCTAAATGTATGTGTCTCATATTTGAACTACTGGCTCTTCTCTTCTTGCTTCTTGAGAGGGAAGCAACTTAGATCATGCGTTGATAACATTCTTCCTTTTCAGCATAATTGACAAAGGTACAAATTGGCTCTAAACACCACTTTAGTTTCATCCTAAAAACTTTGATGTATGCTCAGTTTATTATCATCCAGTACAAAGGAATTTCTATCATCTGGTACAAGATATTTTCAAAGATTTTATCTTTCAACTGTAAAGTTTTCAGAAGTGTATCACTTTCCACATGTTTGGAAATTTTCCGGATTCCTTTCCATTGCTTCTTCTCATTTTTTTTTAGTCTTCAGAGAAAATACTTTGAATATTTCCATCCTTAAAATTTTTGATCCTAAATTTATGATGTAGAACACTTTCTATATATGTCAGTTATGTCAAGCTGGTTCTTAGAGTTTTGACAGTCTTCCATAGTCCTCCTGCTGTTGCGACAAGCTGTTCTTACTTACTGAAGGCAGAGATTTCAATCTTCAAGTATACTCATTAATTAATTAATCCTAAGTCTGTCAGTTTCTATTTCATGTGTTTCAGGGTTCTGTTGTTAGGTGAATAATGATGTTTATAATTGTGTTATCTTCCTCCTCTTTTGACAGCCTCAACATTTGGATATGTTTCTTTGAATTTCTACTACTATTTCTTGTTTTAACAACTACTTTGATATTAGAACAGCCATTTCTTCTCACTTCTTTCGTTGCTCTTTGTAGGGTCTATCTTTTGCTATCCTTTTATGTTCACCTATTTGTGCCTTTGAATCTACAGTGTGTCTGTTACAGAGAGCATATAGATCAATGTTGCGCTTTTATTCGGGATGACACTTTATCTTATAATTGGAATATGTTTACTTCACATGAGTGTAATTACTGGGAGAAGAAAATTTAGATATACAATTTGCTATTTATTCTCTATGCGTGTCTTGTTTTCTTCTTCCACTTTACCTCAAATCTTATGTATTAAACATATATTCTATCAGTGTTCCATTTTAATGCGCCTCTACTGATGTGTTAGCTATATTCTTAAGTTATTTCCTTAGGAGTTGTAGGTATTACAAACCTATCTTTTGTTTGTTTTCATGGAGATAAAAACATCTAACATTGTTAGACATCTAACATTGCATACATTTAAGGCCAATAATGTGTTCATTTGATAAATTTACATATTGCCTTATGATCACTATGGCCATGTTAGATAACACCTTTGTTATGTCACATATTTGTCATTCTTTGTGTGGTTGAGGACAGCTAAGAATTAGTCCTAGAAACTTTAAAGTTTATAACACAGTAATGTTGTCTTTAATTACTATGCTGCACATTAGACCTCCAAAATTATGTATTGGTTGTAAATTTGTCTTCTTTTTAAAAAATTTTTAAAATGTTTCTTTATTTTTTGAGGGACAGAGAGAGACAGAGAGACACGGGAGAGTGAGGGGCAGAGAGAGAGTGAGACACAGAATCTGAAGCAAGCTCCAGGCTTTGAGCTGTCAGCCCAGAACCTGACGTGGGGCTCAAACTCACAAAATGTGAGATCTTGACCTGAGCCAAAGTCGGATGCTAAAGGCACTAAGCCATCCAGGAGCCCCGTAAATTTCTATTCTTAAACATCTTCCCAAACCCTCAAACTACATTCCTGAAAAACATATTCTACTCTTTGTTTCTGCCTGTTCAGTTTTTTAAATTTCATATGTAAGTAAGACAATACAATATTTGTCTCTCTCTGTCTGACTTTTGTCAGTTAACATAATTCCTTCAAGGTCCATCGTTTTGTTACAAATGGCAAGATTTCCTTCTTTCACCTGTTAAATAATATTGCAGTGTATGTGTGGTTGTGTGTGTATATATGTACCTACGTATATATATATCACACCTTCTTTAACTATGTCGGTTGGCAGATACTTAGGTTCCTTCTATTTCTCAGCTCTTGCTAATAATATTGCAATGAGCATGGGGTGTAGATAGACCTTTGAGATACTGATCAGTTCCTTCATTTATTTTAAAAAATGTTTTAATGTTTATTCATTTTTGAGAGGGGGGAGTGGCAGAGAAAGGGGGAGACACAGATTCCAAAGCAGGCTCTAAGCTTGCAGATTTCAGCACAGAGCCCGATACAGGGCTTGAACCCACGAAGGGGGGAGATCATGACCAGAGCCAAAGTCAAACACAACCAAATGAGCCACTGACTGCCCCAATGATGAGTTGTATTAAATACGTATGTAAGAGTGACATTACTGAAAACCAGCCATACTAGTTTCCACTGTGGCAGCACCAATTTACATTTCCTCCAAAGGATTCCATTTTCTTCACATCCTCACCATATCAATTCTCTCTAACCTTTCAGAAAAGCCTCTAACAGGTGTGAAGTGACATTTCATTGTGGACTTGATTTGCATTCCCTGATGAGCGATTTTGAGCACCTTTCATGTACTTATTCACCATTCGTATGTCTTCACCGAAATGTATACTGAGGCCCTTGGCCCATTTTGAAAATTAGATTTCTCTCTTTGTTTTGATTCTGTCGTTTGAGTTCTTTATATATATTGGATATTAGTCCCTTCTCTGATACTGGTTTACAAAGATTTTCTTCTCTTCTGTCCATGATCTCTCAACGTTTTGATTCTTCCCTTTGCTGGGCATAAGGCCTTTAGTTTACAGCAGTCCTGCTTTTTTATTTTAGTTTTTGTTTCCTGTGGTTGATGACTTATCCCAGAGCTGATTACATACACCAAAGTCTAGGATCTTTTTCCTTTTGTCTCTACCAGTGATTTTATATATGTTATATGTTTTTATGTTACCAATTTTGTCTTTTTGTTTCAGCTGAATGAATTCCCTTTAGCATTTCCATGGGGCAGGTCTAATTTCTTCTGACACCTGGCTTCAGCAACCACCACTGGAATCATGCTGCTGCTTTCACCTGACTGCCATCTTGGATGAGAATTGATATGTTGACACACCATTTTCTAGCTTGCTAGGAAAGTCTTTATCTCGTCTTCATTTCTGAATGACAGCCTTGCTGAGTAAGGTATTCTTGGTTGACAGTTTTTTTCCCTTTGACCACTTTCAAAATGTCATCCTACTTTCTGTCATTCTATGGGATGAAGACATTTTGAGATGTTCCTTTTTGGTGTCTGGTATGGCATGCTGACCTCAGAGCCCTCAGAGCACTATTGAAGCTGTTGTCCAAGACCAGGCACACATGGAACTATCATAACAACTGGGTCTTGGTGCATAGGTTCACTTGTGGCTGTGGCACTAGGGAGGAGACCTGTGTAGGTATTCCAGGGAAACCCTACCTGGTTCTCAGGGGCTCACCATTGTGACTATGGCTACCAGGGGATTGTAGCAGTCCCACAGGGCATGGAAGAGAAGGTTTACTGGTGGCTTGGGGGCCAGTGGGCAGTGTGTGGTAATAGCATATACTGGAGATGGTGAGTCAAAGTTTCAACTGTGTCCCAAGTGGAAGTCCCTAGATAGCAGCAGCATGATCCATTCATGGTTTGTGAAAACCATGTGTCAGGATACAGGGATCTGGACACAGACCCCTATCCACAGAGCCTCGAAGGAGAGCTTAAGCTGCGATGTGGAAGCTGAAAGTATGTCTTGGGATGCAATTGTATGGTACCAGAAATAAGGCTCAGAGCCCTAAAATGGAACCAAAGTGATGGGACTCCAGGCAGTGGTGACTTGGCCTACCCATGCAGGGTCAGAGCCTTGAGCTGCCATAGGTGGAAGAAAGTCTTCAGGTGTTAGTGATGGCACTTCAGAGTCCAGGCCTGGGAGGCATCAGGTTCTGAATAGCTGGAGGATCCTTTACAATGAAGACTTGGGGTCATGAAATGGAACATGGTGAGTGAGGATCAAGCAAAAGTATGCACCAACAGTGGCAGTTAAGGCACATCCTAGGACCTGGGAGCAGGAATCAGGTACCATCCCCAGTGATGTGAGACAAAGCCCCAACCAAGGACAGGAGTAGACAGGCATCAGAGGCAGCTCTAGTCTCGTATAGGTGAGGAGCTGTGGCAAACAATCTCTAAGAGAAGATCTGGAGCCCCTCAAGGCAAGCCTTACCATAGCAACAGCTCCAGCCCCTGAGAATAGATGTAGAGGGGGGCCTCTGGGCTGCTCCATCAAGTGGGATCAGCCTAGATGGGGCACCTCTGTTGCAAAAGCTGTAGCCATCCATGGAGTGGAAGCTTGCTGGGTTCTCCTGCTCCCCTTCTCTCCATGAGGTGACTTCCCCTGAGGGGATTCCTCCAGGTGCCAAGTGGCTCTCAGCTGGAGGGTTGAGTGATGCAGGCAAAACACTTCCTTTTTCTTCCATGGGACCATCCTGGATTTTTGATCAGCACCCGATTTGTGGTGTTTCTTTGTTGTCAAGAGCTTTCCCTGGGCCATGTAGTTGTTGAGTTATGGTTCTGACTGATTTTGTGGGCAGATGAGCATTATGACCTCCTCGGTCTCCATCTTGCTAATGGCACTCTTTACACATGTATCATTAACTGATTGCCATCTATGTCACATGAATCCTGACTGATTTCTGATACAATATATTAAATGAGCACCAACATAGCTCCTTTGCCACCACCTATCACAGGTATGCCTCAACCTTTCAAAAATTTCCATCATGTCACTTTGCTTTTGTGAAAAACTTACACTAGTACCAGATTTTTCTGAAGAACAGAAATCTGAAGAGGATTTTCGCTTTCAGGAGAAAAGGTGAAAAGTGAAAATTGTGTTCAGGGCTAGTTTTACTGTTAGAGAAGCAGCTCACAGCCCGAGGAGCAAGACTGTTCCTGTCAAGTTCATTTCTCAAAAAACAATCCACTCTGTGTATCACTATCAGGCGTAGGTTTGAACTGTATTTTTGAGTGTCTGTGCTTCATCTCAATTTATTTTCTGTACCTCTCCATGCACAAAGCATGTCTTGAGGTATCAGAAAAGCCTAAGGGAGGTTATTTTTTGTGTTTTGTGTTTTTGGGGGGTGGTGAATTTTTGGAACAGGGATGCTCAGCAATTTTTCCGTGTAAATTAACGCTATTTGCTTCCTCAATTTACACTATTTCAACTTAGGAAATTTTTCATAGGAACAACCTACTGTCAGAGAGAGGGGAAATCTGTACTTCTGACAGTGCTTTACTGAAACCAACTCGACTGGTTTCTGAAACCAAACTATGCATCTCTTTACCTTCTCTGCTTTCGTGCTTTCACATTGGAAACCTGAAGGGAAGCATTCGTGGAGACTTTGTACCACACACATTGACAAATGCTAAAAATATAAGGTTTATAGTATAGATCCCACCATGCAGTGTTATAATTATGGCTGCAAATTATCTTATCTTTTCAAGAAATTCAGAGGGGAAAATACACATGCAGATCTAAACTTTTACGAACCTATTTATCATTTCTGGTGATATCTAATCCTTCTTGAGGATATGCGTTACCATCTAGTGTCATTTTACTTGTAGCTTGAAGAACATTGTTGAAAGGCAGGTGTAGTAAGAATAAATTCTGTTCGTTTTTGTGTCTGATGTGGGGTCTTTATGCATCTTGTTTTCTGAAAAACTATTTTCTGAGTGTATAATTCCTGTTTGACCAGTATTTTTGCTTTGTTTTGGTTGTTTGTTTATTTGTTGTGTGTGTGTGTGTGTGTGTGCGAGTGCACACAGGTAGTGGGTTTCTTTCTTTCTTTTTTTTTTCCACTATTTTTCTGGTGAGAACTCATCTTTTAATCATATTGTTATTTACCTAAATATAATGAGTTGTTTTTCTCCTGCCCTTGTCAAGATCACCTCTTTTTGTGGGTTTGACTTTGATTTTCTTTTTTAAGCTGTTGAAGAAAATACCATGACCCCATAACATAGAATTTAACACATTACCCATGTTAAAAAAAATAGCCTAGTGTCTTAGAGCAGTTTTAGGTTCATAGCAAAACTCAGACATAGCACCGATACATGCTGTATTCCCCTACTGTCTGTGTGTCAATGTAGGAGCAGTTCATAGACTGTCTCATTTTCAAAAGCCCTCAGTGGGGTGGTTCACTTGCTACAACTGATACACCTGTATTGACACATCTTTACCAGCCAAAGACCATAGTTTACTTCAAAGCTTACTCTTGAGGTTGGGCATTTTATGCATTTGGAAAAGTATATAGTGACATGTATCAAACATTATGGAGTTCTACAGAATAGTTTCCCGTCCTTCAAAATCCTCTGTGCTCCCCCTATCCATCCTTCCTACCCCCTAAACACTATCAACCACTGATCGATACTGTCTCCATAATTTTGTTTTTTCCAGAGTGTCATATAGCGGGAATCCTATACTCTCGCACATCTTACATTGCGTTTAACTAGATCATCCATTGTAACCAGTTGAAGCACCCAGTTTAAGTTAGCAGTGCTAACTATCACATTGCTGCAAAAGATATCTAGAGCTCTCCCCTTGTAAAACTGGAACTCAACTCACTGCACAATAATTCTCCTTCAACACTTTCCCCTCAACCTGAGCAACCACTATTCTACTTGTTGTTTCTATCACTTTTACTTCTTTGGATACTTTCTATAAGTGGAATCAAGCAGGTTTTTTTTTTTTTTTTCATGTGTATGACTGGCTTATTTCACTTAGCATAATGTCCTGGAATTTCATGCATATTGTGGCAGGTGATAAGATTTCCTTCCATTTACAACTGAATAATATTACAGTGTTATGTGTATACCACGCTTTCTTTCTCCATTCATCCATCAGGGGACATTTGGGTGGCTTCTGCCCCATGGCTCTAATGAATAATGCTGCAGTGAGCATGGATGTATATATATCTTTGAGATCTTGCTTTCAATCTTTTATATAGTTTCCTACATGTGGGATTGCTGAATCATGTGGTAATTGTATTTTCGATTTCTTGAGGAAGCTCCATACATGTCTTCATAACGGCTCACTCATTTACATTCCCAACAAAAGTGTGTAGTCTCCTCCTGGTCGACCTCCTCACTGACCCTCTTTTAAAAAATGTTATTTATTTGCTGTAAGAGAGAGAGAAAGAGAGAGAGCAAGCAGGGCAGGTGGAGACGGAGGGAAGGGAGAGCATCTGAAGCTGGCTCTGCATCGTCAACACAGAGCCTCATGTGGGGCTCAAGCCCACAAATGTGAGATCATGACCTGAGTCAAAACCAAGAGTTGGAAACTTAACCAACTAAGCCACCCAGGCACCCCAAGCTTTTTTTTTTTTTTATAAAATCCATCCTAATGAGTATAAGGTAATAACTCATCATGATTTTGATTTGCATTTCTCTGATCATTAGCATCTTTCCATATGATTTTTCACAATATATATTGTCTTTTGAAATATGTTTTTTTAAAATCTCTGTCCATTTTTTAATTGTGTTTTGGTGTTTGATGTTGTTGGTACTAAATTGTAGACTAATTATATATTTTAGATGTGATTCCCTGTTTGATATATGATTTGCAAGTGTTTTTTCCACTCTGTCTTTTCATCGTTGATCATGCCCTTTAGTGCCCAGAAATGTTTAGGTTGATATAGCCCATTTGTCTACAATGAACTTTTCCTTTGTGGTCTGGTTTTGGTGGAGTTAATTTTAGTATAAGGTGTAAATGTAAACATCCAGCTTCATTCTTCTGCATGTGGGAAGTCAGTTTCCCAACACCTTTTGTAAAAGATTCTGTCTCTCCCTATTGAATGGTCCTGGCACCTTTATCAAAACTGATTAGACTGCATACACATGGGTTTGTGTCTGGATATTTTTAAGGGATTGTTTCTTTGGGGGATTTAGGGTTTGTGTCTTTCTGTTCCTTCATCTTGCTGCTTGTATCCCGTTCCAGTTGGACTAGTGTGCAGGGCAAGGATATAGATTCTGTCTAGATAATGTGGCATAAGGCTGATGGAGGTGGAAGATGTGTCAGCCATCCCTGATTTTCACACTGACTTAAGTACTTCACAATCCACTCTCTTCCCTCAAGAGTATTTCTTTGTATTTGCCAGTGTTCCTTGGTCATTTCATTATGGTGTCATGAGACATGGATTTGTACGTGCTCATTCTGTTAGCAGTTTGCTAAGTCTGGTGTCTATAAATATTTTCAATGATATTAGTAACCTGTTCAGTCGTTGTGCCTTAAGATTGTTGTCCTGTTTTTTTCTGCCTCTGTCGTTCTTCTCATATTCTACTTAGACTTACACTGGCTTTCCTGATACTGTTTTGAAAGTCTCTGAATTGTGTAAATTCTTCTCTTTTTTCTCTCTCATCCTAAGTTATAAATAAATTTTTTTTCTCCTTCAAATTCATCAGTTTTTTTCTACTTGATTGGATTTTCCATTTCCGGTATGGATTTATGCACTCAGATTCTCTGTGGTTTCTTCATACAGTTTTATTTCTCTATTGATATTTTCTACTTGCTAAATTGCTGCCATCACATGTTCATGCAATTATTTCAACTAAGTTTTCTTTATAGTTTTCATATATTTATAAATATGAATTTTATTTTTATTATTTTTTAAAAAATTTAATGCTTTTATTTATTTTTGAGAGAGAGAGAGACAGAGCATGAGCAGGTGAGGAGCAGAGAGAGAGGGAGACACAGACTGGGAAGCGGGCTCTAGGCTCTGAGCTGTCAGCACAGAGCCAGATGCGGGGCTCAAACTCACGGCCTGTGAGATCATGACTTGAGCTGATGTCAGACGCCCAACCAACTGAGCCACCCAGGTGCCCCTAAATATTATTTTAATTACTTTTGTTCTAATACGTGGAACAACTTATCCCAGCAGACATTTCTATTGACCTATGCTTTCCTTTCGTTGGAAGACATTTTTAAATTTCTCTTCATATTTTTTTTTTTTTTACTTTTTAGGTAGACACTTTGTAAAATATACTTCAGTAAACATGCATTGTATGTCATTTTTCCTAGATTTACTATTTTTTGTTGCCAAACATTTATGGCAGAATCTTCTCCACTGAGGTCTGTCTACTGATAGTTTTGTTCAATGTTTTCCAAATTCTTATTGCTTATTTTTATGACCTTGTGACTTTTACCTTTGATGTTAATTACTGCTGATCAGGTCTCCACCTATGGCATCAACACCCTTGCTCTTTGCAGCTTCTCCCAGTTGTAACATTTCAGTCTTCTTGATCGCTGAGCCAGGGGTGGGCAGGTGGGGAGACACTGAGCATCCCAGGCGAGAAGATGACGGATGTGCTTCTGCCTTGAATCTCCAGGATTTTTTCCAATGTACCTATTTCATAAGTTATTAACCTGTGATTCATTTTCTAAACTCTGACATTGTCTTCACGGTCAGTTTGTCCTCTTCACTTAGTCCTACTAAGATAATTTTATACTTGTGTGTCCACCGTGTAACATTATATTATAATTTGAAAGTGTATAGAAAGGAAGAAAGGATGAATGTTTATGTGTTATTACAGAATTCAAGTGAGTATAATAGCTTGTATTTGACTCCCAATAAATTTTATTTTCTCATAGTTTTTGTTGAATTTACTCTCTGCTACTACATGGGTTAGAGGCTCCCAGAGAAGAAATCATAGTTCATCTGTGCAGCCAAAAGCCTTAACATTTTCTTCTGAAGTGTAAGTCTCCTGACAACTTT
>NC_064809.1:43350014-43350149 GCF_023721935.1 Panthera uncia
AAGCGTCCGACTTCAGCCAGGTCACGATCTCGCGGTCCGTGAGTTCGAGCCCCGCGTCAGGCTCTGGGCTGATGGCTCGGAGCCTGGAGCCTGTTTCCGATTCTGTGTCTCCCTCTCTCTCTGCCCCTCCCCCTC
>NC_064809.1:43350249-43410938 GCF_023721935.1 Panthera uncia
GGCTGAAGTCGGACGCTTAACCGACTTCAGCCAGGTCACGATCTCGCGGTCCGTGAGTTCGAGCCCCGCGTCAGGCTCTGGGCTGATGGCTCGGAGCCTGGAGCCTGTTTCCGATTCTGTGTCTCCCTCTCTCTCTGCCCCTCCCCCGTTCATGCTCTGTCTCTCTCTGTCCCAAAAATAAATAAAAAACGTTGAAAAAAAAATTAAAAAAAAAAAAAAGAAATTAAAAATGCAATTCCCACATGGATCAGCAATCCCACATGGAGGAAACTAAAAGAATTGAAAGCAAGATCTCGATGATAGGTGAACACCCATGCTCAGTGCAGCATTATTCATAACAGCCATGTGATAGACTGATGGATGAATGGAGAAAGAAAGCGTAGTATACACATAACACTGTAATATTATTCAGCCAGAAAAAGGAAGGAAATCCTATCACCTACTACAATATGGATGAAACTCCAGGACATTATGCTAAGTGAAATAGGCCAGTCATACATACGAAGTAAAAAATAAAACTGTATGATTCCACTTATAGGAAGTATCCAAAGTAGTAAAAGTGATAGACAGAGCAAGTAGAAGAGTGATTGCTCAGGGTTGAGGGGAAAGTGGAGAAAGGGAATTATTGTTCAGTGAGTTGAGTTCCAGTTTTACAAGCAGAAAGTTCTAGATAACTTTTGGGCAACAATGTGATAGCACTCCTAACCTGTGTGCTTAAACTGGTAAGGTGCATCATCTAGTTAAAGGCAAGTGTAAGATGCGAGATAGTGTAAGATTCCCACTATATGACAATTTTGAAAAAGCAAAATTATACACACAGTAAGTAGATCAGTGGTTGACAGGGTTTAGGGGGAAGGAAGGATGGATAGGGGGAGCACAGAGGATTTTGAAGGAAGTGAAACGCTTCTGTATAACTCCATAATGGATGATACATGTCATTCTATACTTCTCTAAACTCCTAAAATGCACAGCATCAAGAGTAAACCTAGAACCACCCCGCTGAGGGCTTTTGAAAATGAGAGAGTCCATGAACTGCTTGTGCACTGACACATAGACAGTAGGGGAATATAGCATATATCTGTGCTATGTCTGAGTTTTGCTATGAACCTAAAACCGCTCTAAGAAAGTAGTCGATTTTTTGAACATGGGTAATGCGGTAGATTTTACGTTATGTGGGGTTTTATTTTGCAACAGCTGAAAAATAAAATGAAAGGCAAACAAACAGAAAGAAGTGATCTTGACAAAAAGCAAGGGAAAAACAACTCATTATATTTAGGAAAATAGGAATGTGATTAAAAGAGGAGTTTTCACCAGAAAAATACTGAAAAAAAAAAAAAAAAAACAACGAAGCAAACCCACTCCCTGCACACACACATGAAAAAAAAAAAAAAAACAACAACACCTGTCAAACAAGAATTATAAATTCAGCAAAACAGACTTTCACAGAAGAAGATGCATAAAGACCCCACATCAAACACAAAACCAAACAGGGTTTCTACTTAGGACACCTGCTTTTCAACAATGTCTTTCAAGCTGCAAGTAAATGATGCTAGATGGTAATGCATATCCACAAGAAAGAATAGAGATCAGCAGGAATGATAAATATGTTGGTAAAATTTACAATCTGTGTGTATTTTCCTTTCTGAGTAGCTTTAAAAGATAAGATATTTGAGGCCATAATTATAGCAGTCACTGTATGGTGGGATCTATAGCATAAACCTTATTGTTTTTAGCATTTGTTCCTTTTCGTGGTACTGTCTCCACAAATGCTTCATTTCAGGGACCCAATATGAAACCATGAAAGCAGAGAAGGTAAAGATGTGAACCATTTATGTTCAGAAACCAGGGCTAGCTTTCCTCAGTACAGCACTGTTAGAAGTACATGTTTCTCGTTCTCTCTGAAAGTAGATTGTTCCTTATGAAACCTTTCCTAAGCCGAGGTGGTATAAATTGAAAAAGCAAGTATCGTTAATTCACATGGGAAGATTGTTGAGCTTTCCCTGATGCAAAAAATAACCAGCGCCCAAAAACCCAAATCACAAAAGATACCCTCCTTAGGCTTTTCTGACACCTCAAAACACACCTTGTGAGTGGATGCACAAAATAAATTGAGATGAAGCACAGACACTCAAAAATAACAGTTCAAACTTCTGCTTGATACTGATGTACAGAGTATATAGTTTCTGAGAAATGAACTTGACAGGACGAATCTTCCTGCTTGGGGTGTGAGCTGACACTAACAGTAAAACCAGTACTGAGCACAATTTCCACTTTTCGCCTTTTCTCCTAAAAACAAAAGTCCCCTTCAGATTTCTCCTCTTCAGCAAGAACTGGTACTAATGTAGTTCTTTCACAAAAGCAGAGTGAAGTCATGAAACTTTTGGAAAGTTGAAGCATACCCGTAACACGTGGTGGGAACGGAGTTATGTTAGTGCTAATTTAATATATTTTATTGGAAATTAGTCAGGATTAATGTGACGTAGATGACAATCAGTTAATGATACACGTATAAAGAGGGCCATCAGCAAGAAGGAGACCGCGGAGGCCATAATGCTCATCTGCCCACAAAATCAATCGGAACAATAAACCAACAACTTCAAGCTAAACACGGCTCAGGGAAAGCTCTAGACAACAAAGAAGTCGCAAAAATCAGGTGCTGATCAAAAATCCAGGATGGTCCCGTGGAAAGTAAAGGAAGCATTTGGCCTGCCTCACCCAACCCTCCAGCTGAGAGCCACTTGGCACCTGGAGGAATCCCCTCAGGGGAAGTCACCTCATGGAGAGAAGGGGAGCAGGAGAACCCAGCAAGCTTCAACTATGTGCATGTGTTCAGCTTTTGCAGCAGAGGTGCCTCACCAATGCTGATCCCACTTCATGCACCAGCCCAGAGTGCCCCCTCTACACCTATTCTCAGAGGCTGGAGCTGTTGCAACAGTGAGGGTTGCCTTGAGGGGCTCTTCTCTTAGGGATTGGTTGCCATAGCTCCTCATCTGTAGGAGACTAGAGCTGCCTCTGATTTTTGCCCACTCCTGTCCTAGTTGGGGCTTTGTCTCACACTACTGGGGCTGTTTCCTGACCCCAACGTCTTAATATGTGCCTTAGCTGCAACTAGTCATGCATATGTTGCTGCCCTGAGCCCCACTCACCATGTTCCATTTTATGACCTTGTGTCTTCATTGTAAAGGATGCTCCTGCTATTCGGAACCCCCAAACCTCCCAGGCCTTGACTCTGAACTGCCATAGCTAACACCCGAAGACTTTTCTCCGCCTATGATGGCTCAAGACTCTGACCCATCAATGGTAGGCCAAGTCACCACTGCCTTGAGCCCCATCTCTTCAGTCCCACTGTAGGGCTCTGATGCTTCATTGCTGCTACTATACTGCTGCATCCCAAGACACTTTCAGTTTCCACATGACCACTTACGCTGTCATTCGAGGCCATGTGGCTAGAGGTCTGTGTCCAGATCCCTGGGTCCTGATACATGGCTTTAACAAACCACGATGGATCATTCTGCTGCTCTCTAGTGACTGCCACTTGGGACAGACTTGAACTTTTGACTCACCCTCCTCACTATATGTTGCTACCACATGCTGACCACTGGCTCCAAGCCACCACTGTACCTTGTCATCCAGGGCCTGTGTAACTGCTATATTCCTGTGCCAGTCAGAGTTACAACAGTGAGCCCCTGAGACCCAGGTATAGTTGCCATGGAATATCTACACATGTCACCTCCCTAGTGCCACAGCCACAACAAGTGAACTTATGTACCAAGACCCAGTTGCTATGGTAGTTCCATGTGTGCCTGGTCTTGGGCAACAGCTTCAAAAGTGCTTTGAGGGCTCTGAGGTCAGCATGCCATGCCAGACACCAAAAAGGAACACCTCACAAGATCTTCTTCCCATAGAATGACAGAAGAAAGCGGGATGACATTTTGAAAGTGGTCAAAGGGAAGGAAACAGTCAACCAAGAATACGTTACTCAGCAAATCTGTCATTTAGAAATGAAGAAAAGATAAAGACTTTCCCAGCATCCTAGAGGGCGGTGTGTCAATGTATCGACACTTGCCCCATATTGCAGTCAGGGGAAAGCAGCAGGATGAAGCCTGTGGTGGTTAAAGTCAGGTGTCAGAAGAAATTAGACCTGCCCTATGCAAATGTTAAAGAGAATTCATTAAGCTGAAACTAAGAGGCAAAAATTGGTCACATAAAAAATATAAAAAATATAAAATCACTGGGAGAGACAAAAGGGAAAAGATCCTTGACTTAGGTAATGGTTAGGTAATGAACTCAGGGATAAGCCCTCAAAATCACAGGCAACAAAAACTAAAATAAAAAAAACAGGACTGCTTTAAATGAAAGACCTTCTGCCTAGCAAAGGAAAGAATCAAATAATTGAGAGATCATGGACAGAAGAGAAGAAAATATCTGAAATCCAATATCAGATAAGGGGCTAATATCACATGTATATAAAGAACACAAACAATGCAATAAAAGCAAAGAAAGAAATCTAATATAAAAATGGGCCAAGGGCCTCAGTATACATTTTTCTGAAGACATGCAAATGGCCAATAGGTACATGAAAGGTGCTCCAAATCACTGATCAGGGTAGTACAAATCGAAACCACAATGAGATATCACCTCACACCAGTAAGAGGCTCTTTCCAAAAGATAAGAGAGAATTAATGTGGTGAGGATGTGAAGAAAATTAAATCCTTTGGGGGAAATGTAAACTGGTGCTGCCACAAAGGAAAATAGTATGGCAGTTTTTCAGTAATGTCACTTTTACATACGTATTTAAAGGAACTGATCAGTGGGGCACCTGGGCGGCTCCTTAGGTTGAGTGTTCGACTTTGGCTTTGGTCATAATCTTGTTTGTGGGTTCAAGTCCCCTATTGGGCTCTGTGCTGAAGCTCCAAGCCTGGAATGTGCTTTGGATACTGTGTCTCCCTGTCTCTCTGACCCTCCCCCTCCACTCAAAAATAAATAAACATTAAACATTTTTCAAAATAAATAAAGGCACTGATCGGTTCCTCAAAGGTCTATCTGCACACCCATGCTCGTTGCAACATTATTCCCAATAGCCGAGAAATGAAAGGAACCTAGGTATCTGCCAACTGACATATAATTAAAGAAAGTGTGGTGTATATACATGTACATACCCATATACGCACACATACACACACAAACACTGAAATATTATTTAAGCAGGTAACAGAAGAAAATCTTGCCATTTGTGGGCAAATGGAAGGGCCTTGAAGGCATTATGTTGAGTGACAAAACTCAGACAGAGAGAGACCAATATTGTATTGTCTTACATATGAAATCTAAAAAACTGAACTGGTAAAAACAAAGAGTAGAGTGTGTTTATCAGGAGTTGTGGGTTGGGGGGTTTCAGAAGATATTTAAGAATACAAATTAACGGGGCTTCTGGGTGGCTTAGTCAATTAAGCACCCAACTTTGGCTCAGGTCATGATCTCACGGTTTCTGAGTTTGAGTCTCATGTCGGGTTCTGTGCTGACCGCTCAGAGCCTGGAGCTTTCTTCACATTCTGTGTGTGTGTGTCTCTCTCTCTGACCCTCAGGCGCTCCTGTCTGTCTGTCTGTCTCTCTTTCTCAAAAAATAAACATTAAAAAAGTTTCTTAAAGAATACAAAGTTATAACTAGCAGATAACAATTGCTGGAGGTCTAATATACAATGTAGTGATTACAGACAACATTACTGTTTTATAAACTTTGAAGTTGCTGAGACTAATTCTTAGCTGTCCTCAACACACACAAAGAATGATAAACATGTGACATGACAAAGGTGTTGCCTAACATGGCCACAGTAGTCATATGGCAATACATAAACTTATCAAAGGAACACATTGTAGACCTTAAATGGATACAAGGTTAGACGTCAATTTCATCTCCATAAAAACAAGCAAAAGATTTGTAATACCTACCACTCCTACTAAGGAAAAAGCTTAAGAATATAGCTAAGACATCAATAGAGGAATTAAAATGGAACTCTAATATATGTTTAATACAAACGATATCAGGTAAAATGGAAAAAGAAGGCAAGACATAAATATAGAGTAAATAGCGAATGGTATACTTAAATCCAACTATCCCAGTAATTGCATTCATGTGAATTCAATAAATATTCCAATTATAAAATAGAAAGTGTCCTGAATAAAAGAGTAGCATCCATCTATATGCTCCCTGTTGGACACATGGTAGATTCAAAGGCAAAATTGGGAGAAAATAAAAGGATACCAAAAAAATAGACCCTACAAGGAGTAATCAGAAATGGCCAATAACAAAGCCAATATTCTAATGACAAAGTAAGTGTTAAAACAAGAAATATTAGTAGAAATTAAAAGAAACATTTCAAAATGTTAAGGCTGTCAATATGAGGAAGATAAAACAATTATAAACATACATTATTCACCTAACAACAGAATCCTTAAACATATGGAATAGAAATGACAGAATTAGAAGGATAAATAGACAACTCAATGAGTTTAGTTGAAGACTGAAACCTTTTCCTTCAGTAAGACCAGCTATTCACAAAATCAGGAAGACTAAGGAAGACTGTCAAAATACTAGGAACTAGCTTTACGTAACTGACGTACATAGGAAGAGTTCCAGGTCATCGATAGGGATCAAAAATTTTGAGGATGGAAATATTCAAAGTATTTTCTCTGAAGACAAAGAAATCAATGAGAAGAAACAATGGAAAGAAATCGAGGAAATTTCCAACACGTGGAAAGTGATAGACTTCTGGAAAATTTACCTTTCAAAGATGAAATCTTTGAAAATATCTTGTGCCGGATGACAGAAATTACCTTGTACTGGTTGGTAATAAACTGAGAATACATCATAACTTTTAGGATGAAACTAAAGTCGGGTAGAGACAATTTTGACCTTCGTCAATTACGCTACAAAGGAAGAACATTATAAATGCATGGTCTAAGTTGCTTCCCTCTCAAGAAGCAAGAAGAGAAGGGCCACTTAAGGTTATAGAAGGAAGAAATGATACACATACGTTTAGCTAAAACCTGACTGTAAAAGATGTATAGTAGAATAAATCAAAGAAGCCCCAAATGGATCAATACCCAAATATCCAAGAACGTCAGCAATAGAATCGGTGAATACATTGTAGTAGAATCCGGCAACAGAACAACAAAGACATGTGGACAATTTACAACTGGTGCAGCTATAGGGATGAATCACACAAGTTTACCTTCACCTGAAAATGCCAAAAATACAATATGCATACCGTATGATTCCATGTATATAAACCGTCTTTAGAATGCAGAAAAGAACTTGTTAGTGGCATTTTGCAATGCTGGTAATATTCATTTTCTCATTCCATGCAATGGTCACACTGAAAACTCAGTCCGTCTATTGGCATGTATAGCTGTGATCCATCTGTATGTACATTATACCACAATAAAAACTATCAGAGGAGAATATTATGAAGAAACGCAAATATATTGAAATGTGATTCCTCTGATGAAGAAGGCACCTGAAAAAACTAATATTTATTCTCATTTTTAAAAAGCCTTTAGAAAGGGGCACCTGGGTGGTTCCATTGGTTGAACATCCAACTCTTGATTTTGGCTCAGGTCATGATCTCAATTTGTGAGTTGCAGCCCTGCATCGGGCTCTGTGTTGACAGCGGGAACCTGCTTGGAATTTTCTCTCTCTTCCTTTCCCTCTCTCTGTCCCTCTCCTGTCCACTTCCCTCTCACACAAAATAAATAAATAAATGTAAACATTTTTTAAAAACTTTAGAAAGATACAAATGAATAGGAAACATCCAGGAAGATCCTGAATAGATAAGATAACTCTGAAAATGAACTTGTATAAACTTACCATTTAACAAAGGACAATTTAGGGGGCAACTGGGTAGATCAGTCAGTTGTGCTCCTGCCTAGGTCATGATCGAATTGTTCCTGAGATGGAGCCCCAAGGCAGGCTCTGTGCTGAGCCCCTGCCCCTCCCACCCATTTGCATTCTCACTGTCTCAAAATAAATACATAAACATTTAAAATAAAAAGGAAAGTCTTTTTTAAAAAAATTAAGCTTTATTTATTTGTGTGTGAGTGTGAGAGACAAAGAGAGAGAGAGAGAGAGAAAGAGAGAGTTAGTGGGGGAGGAGCAGAGAGAGGGAGACACAGAATCCGATGCAACCTCCAAGCTCTAACAGTCAGCACAGAGCCTGAAGCGGGGCTCGAACCCATGAACCGCGAGATCATGACCTGAGCCAATGTCAGACGCCCAAATAACTGAGCCACCCAGTCACCCCCGGGAAGGTATTTAAATTATGAAACTAACATTAAAAAAAAAATAAGGGCATTAATTAAACACATGAGAAAGTGCAAAATTTGTACCCACACTACGAAATGCAGATTTCCAAAAAATGCACATTCATTGGTATAGTATAGTCTTTTCAATAAAGGCTGTGGAAACAATGGAGTATTAAATACTATTAATAATTATATACTTTATACCATATTTAAAATGCTCAAAATTAATTACACAGAATTGAAAACAAAATCTTTCGAAAAAAAATTTTTTTTAACGTTTCTTTATTTTTGAGACAGAGAGAGACAGAGCATGAACAGGGGAGGGGCAGAGAGAGAGGGAGACACACAATCGGAAGCAGGCTCCAGGCTCTGAGCCATCAACCCAGAGCCCACGCGGGGCTCGAACTCACGGACCGGGAGATCATGACCTGAGCTGAAGTCGGACACTTAACGGACTGAGACACCCAGGCGCCCCGAGAACAAAATCTTTCAAGACGTATTATAAAAAGTGCATGACCTACAGTTGGGCAGAGATATTTTACACAAAATACCAAGAACACAATCCATAAAAGAAGAACTTGATGAAGTGTAGTTCATCAAGATAATGTCTGCTCTTTGAAGAGAAAAGAAAGTCATAAACTCGTGAAGAAACATGTACAAATCATGCATCTAATAAAAGGCTTGCCTCCAGGGTACATAAAGAGTTCTCAAAATACAATGAAACAAAGTAAAAATATTACCAAAATATTTCTATAGATACTTCACCAAACACCATGTGGACATGGCCAATGAGTACAGGAAAAGATGCTCAACACCATTAGTCTTAGGAGCATTCAAATGAAAACCACCCCAGACCAGACTTTCTGTTCTGGAAAGATAGACTGGATAGACTTTTCCCTATTCCTCCCACCAATACAGCTACAATCCCTGGGTATTATTCATAAGACAACATAGAGTCAGAAAGATAACGAGAAAGACAACAGATCCCAGCCCTGGAGACCCGAGGAATGAAGTGGTGGTGAGCTCCCTGGAATTTCCCTCTACCTCACATAGACTGGTGTCAGAGAGCCTAGCAAACCACAGACACCAACAGATACACACCCAAGTCTCCAAAATATTTTTTCTCTATGGTTAAAATGACAGATAAGAGGCATGCTAGAAAGACAGAAAAGTTTTAGACACTAACTGGGTGATTCTAATAAAAAACCATTGACTATCCACCAAAAATATCAATAGGCATCCTAATCAAGACTTTGTCTGATAAAGGAAAACTAAGAAAATGTATTACCACCAGACCCACTCTGAAAGAACTCCTAAAGGGAATAAATGGTAAAAGAAGGCATTTTGGATCATAAGGAAGAAAGAGAGAAGAAAACTAAGAATAAAATTCTTACTAGGTTAATGGACATTCCTTCACCTCCTGTGTTTTCGAAATTGTTTGATATTTGAAGCAAAATTATCAGTTGAAGCAAAATTATAAATTCCATGTGATTCTCAAAGTAAGTGGAGAAATAGAACACTTAGAGTATAATTGGGACATGGGAAGGGGTCATAAAGGCAAGTAAATCTCTACATTTTACTCAAACTGCTGTGGGTTGTGATGGACTGTATAGACTGTGATCTATGAATATATACTTCTCTATATAAAGATATATAATATCTATATTATTTATCTAAAGGAGATTAGAGAATATTTATACATATATAACTTTTTATGTATATAAAATTATTGATGAAGAAAAGACCTACTTTGCTATAAATGATGCTCCATCACAGAGGTAATGATGTAGAAAAATATAACCTTCACTTTTATCTCAGCATCAGAAGTATAGCATCACAAAAAATAAATTCTATTTGGATAATAAACCATAATTAAAAGTTAAAACATAAGTAAATAAAGAAAAAGGTAAATGCAGGAATATAATAGAGGAAATTATATTCATGAACTTTCGCTAACTCCTCAAATAGGTCCATAATAATCATTGTAACACACAAAATGCTAAGTAGGACCATGGTAACATTAAAGTTCTATTCATTCCAGAGGGAGAGAAAGGAAAATGAAGAAGGAGGTGGGGAAAAAGAAAAGAAAAGAAAATTGACCAAAGAAACTATACGGCTTAAGGTACAATGCTGAGTGAAATAATTCAGTCAGAGAAGGACAGATATGTTTTCACTCATATGTGGATGTTGAGAAACTTAAGAATAGACCTTGGTGTAAGGGAAGAGGAAAAAAATAGTTACAAACAGAGAGGGAAGGAGGCAACCCACAAGACACTCTTAAATACAGAGAACAAACTAAGGGTGGATAGTGGGGTGGGGGATAGAGGAAAATGGGTGGTGGGCATTGAGGAGGGCACTTGCTGGGATGAGCACTGGGTATTGTATGTAAGCCAATTTGGCAATAAATTATATTTAAAATAAATAAATAAATAAATAAATAAATAAATAAATAAAAATTCTGATCATTAAAGACTCCAGTATGAGAGTGAAAATGCAGATACAGGTATTTGCATCTTAAAAGCTCAAAAAAGAGATCATATCTGAAATATGACAAAGACTTCTAAGAAGTGAAAAGAAGACACCATCCTGGAGAAATGGGCAAGAGACACAACCCAACACTTCTCATTCTCACAAAAGAGAATAGCCTTGAGATTTGCAACCCAGGAAAATGGTACTGTTTCTACCCATCAGAACTTTTAATTCATTTTTCTGAGACTGCGGAGTTTTGGATCAAAGGCCTATTTGGTACAATGTATTTTACACAATAAAATAGAAAAAATATAGGGATAATTTAGTATAGTGAAATATACACATATCTATGACTGTGCAATTTCCTACTAATGCTTACACGGAAGTGTAGTATAATTATACATAAATACAATAATTTTACATTTATACATCATTATTTTATTATGAAAACCACATTTATATTACATAGTTATATATATTATATTATGTAGTTATATATATGTTATGTAGTTATATATATCTGTAGGTATATATAATAAATGATTATGATATGTTGAGGAAGACATAGAAAAGGATTTTTATAAAATTTTATTCATAATATCCACATATTAAAAAGGAACTAAATTTCTGAGAATGGTTTTTAAAATGTCATATTCATATAAGACAGCAGTGAAGTTTCAAAAACTATAGACAAATGTGTTTATATAGACACATTACAGATAGCATCTGGGAGAGAAGGGAGACACACATAAAAATGCACATTGAATGATTCCATTGATATAATGCTCCAAATAAACAGAGATATTTCATAAAATGAAAATGGGCAGGCCTGAAAAAGGCTCTAAACTTCTGTCTCATGATGTAATTTGTAACTGTGTGATTCTAACTATTTTGTAATCATGTGCACAATCATATGCCTAGTTTCCTTGATGTGTTGTAAAATTAAATGTAAAGTCTATTTCAGGAAAAAGAGTGTTTCTAGAAACACGGGTTTCTATGAAAAGTAAGACCTAGAAATTATCAAATGTACATTAAAAGTATAAAAATATAAATAATGTGTCATAGAGTCAAACCATGGAATATTAGACTTTAAAATGAATAAACTATAAATACATATGTAACTATGGATGAACTCTACAAGCATAATATTAACTCACAAGCTTTTAATAGAATCTGGAAACATCTTGAAAACTTACCTCGTCCTCTTCATCATCATAGTAGAGCAGGTTAGAGTTCTTAGAAGCACAAGACATCAAACTCTCGTTCCATGATTTTCCCTCAGTGCTAATGTAATAGCAATTGTTGGAATACGTAACCCACTCTTTTGGACAATGACAACAGAGACACGCTGGAGAGAGATTATAAGATATTATCCAAAAATCTTTGACTATTACAAAATGGAAATTTACATACTGTATATGTATACACATATGTGTACATAACATATTCGTAGACCCTCACAAGCTGGTAAAATTAAAGCAAAACACACACACACGCACACTCAGAGAAGAGTCAGGCTTTCATCCCCTAATTTATGTGCCCATATAAAGCAAACACAAAAATGTCCATCTCTACATGTCCTGAGAGTCACTGAACAAAACCACCTTTATGGAATGATTTATCTTTTATCATGTCATAGGAGGAGGGAATGTGAGGCAATTGTTAACAACGGGTACGGTAATTTTAAATGAGTATTTCTTAGTGTTGTTGCCTGAGAAGTAATACTCTCCTATAATCATTATTTCTGAAAGTTCATTAGGCGATTTCCTAATCCACTTTTCCCAAAAGAATCTATTATCCTCTTTGCCTAGTTGAAGATAGAGTTAAAATACACACGAAACTAATATCAGAACTTTGCAACGGATGTTGTACCTTTGTGGATCCTTGTTTCCAGGGATGTTTTGTTCTGCTCTGGTCCTTCAGTAGCTAGAACATTAAAGCAATTCTCAAAAAACATAATATTCAATGAAATAAATCATAATAATTTGAGTTTCCTACTTTAAAATTGGGTGTGCTATTTTACCAGACAAATTTAATAAAGTAATAAACATGAGGAGGGAAATACTTCAAAAGATTAAAGAACCAAACCTCACCATCTCTTACAATATTTGCTTTAAGCAATCTCAAGAATTAATGAGTATTTCACCATAAAGTCTCTTGTGTGACTTGCCTTTGAGTTATTAAATCCAAATATATGTTTAATTCTCCCTAAATTTATTCTCTTATGTCTACTTTAGATAAAATCTAAATAATCATTCCACACTTAGAGCACACATGCATTAAAATGAGATAATAAATTCAAAGTGTTACACAATATGTCGAGGAACTAATGATCAGTAAGGTAAAATATTCCCTTTTAGTCATTCAAACACGTACTTACAGGGAATAACAGCTATTGTTACCACAGTGGACATCAAGACGAGGCAGAGGGTTCCCAAGATACCGGCAATGAGCTTCTCTGGACATGAAGGTGAGTAGTAGGAAGAGAAAGGCAAACACTGAGAAAGGATGCCTGGAAACAATCATTTAGGAGATATACAAGCAAGAGAACCAACGATGCACAGGGAATCACATACAATAACCTGCACCTCAAACCCATCACTATCATTGGAATCTTCTCTCAGAATATACCAATGCATTCAATTTCAATACCATATTCCCACCTCCAGCTCTGGTCCTCACAAATGAAAACTATGTGAAATCCTACTCTTTCCCCACACACCTGCACCCTACCTTCACATCCTAAAACAGATATACCTGCTTGTATTAAATGTTTTACCTTTGCAGGGAGAATTCTTGCCATTCCCTTGAAGGTCCCGAGAAGCATTTTGAAGATTCAATTCTGCATAGGTTATCTCCTCCTCAGTTACTGAAATGGAACTCTTCATGCCCTTAGGTTTCACTTGCTGTCTCTTTGAGCCCTTAGCATGATGGAGTTCCGCATAAGTCACGCCTTGGTTGTCCATGTCTGCAGCTGAGTAGTGTCAGGTAAAATGTGGATGAAACTGCCCTGAAGGTCTTGATCAAGAGTGTGTGTCATGTGCTGATGACATTGCTAGTACAGTGACACCGGGTGGGGTGCAGGGTGAGGGATGCCACTCATTTGCAGTTGAATAATGTAAAATCTGGTACTAACTTCCACAGAACTTGAAATAAGTGTTTCATGATAGAATAAATGTTTTTTTTTATTTACAATAATAGCACAATAATACTGATTGGAAAACATGTAAAACACTAAATTAGTGAAGAAGAAAGGAATTCATGAATAATAATGTCCTCATGAATGTAAGGACAGTTTCCACAGACATATTTCAACACTATGAGAATAACCAGGTTAAAATTAAAATGCTGTATTAGAAACAAAAGTGTTGCACCATTTTTTGACAATGTTTAAGCCATTATTGGTTAAAAATTAAGTGCTCTAAGAAGGGAGAATATTATTTTTAGCACAGGTAGGAATTTCCTGTTGCAAATGACTTTTATTTGTGGTTTTAAATTGTGTTTCTAAAAAGTAATGCAGTACTATCAAAATGATATTTTATTTTGAACATCTGGTTAGTTCTGAGAATTGTTAAATTTTAGAAGAAATATTTCATATGTTGAAAAATGTTACATGGCACAATAAGTTATCCAAAGCAGGAACAACAGTGGAAACAGAAAAAAAACAAAAAACAAAAAAACATTTTTAAAAGAAGACTTAATGAACATCAAACAGTGACAACTGATTTAATGTCAAAGATATGAAACCTTTATGATAAATAAAAGGGTAGATCATTTATGGAGGAACACAATTGTTACAAACTTCTAGAAAGATCTTATTTCAAAGGCAGTGAGGGTAGACTCTAGTTGTACAGTTATACTAATAAATCACGTAAATGTAATTTCACACTTCAGTCAATGAGCTCTGCAGTCAGTGAACTCTGGAATTACTCCTGGCTCTCAAAGTGCAAAGTATCACCTTTAAAAATTCTTTCATGATGAGGCACCTGGGTGGCTTGGTCAGTTAAGCGTCCAACTTCGGCTGAGGTCATGATCTAATGGTTCATGGGTTGGAGCCGTGCACTGGGTTCTGTGCTGACAGCTCAGAGCCTGGAGCCTGCCACAGATTCTGTGTCTCCCCCTCTCTCTGCTCTTCCCCCACTCGCGCTCTCTCTATGTCTCTCAAATATAAAAAATTGCTAAAAAAAATTTTAATTATTTCGTGTCTAGCTATCTAATTTACTAATCTAAAATAGGAATTAAAATATGTAGAATGAGATGCATATAAAGCACTTAAACTCAATCTGACTGTTCTAAGATCTCAATAACATATTAGTTATATTAATTATTTTTAACACAATAATTGTTTATCATTAGTGATTCATATCATTTAGACCATGTAACATAATTCATTAGACAGGAGTGTCTTTCAGTATTGAGTATGTTTCTTGGCCAAGTTTTGTTCAATTTAATAAAAAGTCTTTGGATTGTTTATAGTTAAGTTTAAGTTAGCATTTTTACAGAAGGTACCTCATTTTGCATTTTATAAAAGATCAAACTGCTTTCATTTATTGAAGTAAATGTATGAGGAATTACATTTGACCTATATGATATAATGGATTCATTTTAAGAATCTATTTTTAAAGGCTGGGTAAATATCAAATAATATGTAATATATCATTGATGACAATTGATGACAAATCCAAATTAAATGTCCTTCGTCATGATGCTTATTTGATCTCACCCGAAATTATATTGATTTACAAACCCAATTATGCATATGAATATGCTCTTAATGACTTCTCCACAGGCAAGAATTTGAATATTGTAAGATCTCCAACATATTTCATGCTCATTCTTGTTTGTTACCCCGAATTGTTGGAATGCAGATACCAATGTTCTCTGTGATTTCATTGTATATTAGCTGTGCCTCAGGTGCATCCCATCACCATTTATAATCTCCCACTCACTGGGGTGACTCCTAGAAAGGCAGGACCGTGGTGACACATACCTTCTGTTGGCCAGTCACGCATCGTCCAGAGGGAACCAGGTTCCTCTTGTAAACAGAAAAATATCTGTGGTCTTCACAGCCTGCCAGCCCTGTAAGAGCTCAGAGTGAGGCAATAATGGAAAAAGTAGATTTCTTATCAATGTGTCACTTC
The DNA here is from genome assembly GCF_023721935.1 of Panthera uncia. Lineage (NCBI taxonomy): Eukaryota > Metazoa > Chordata > Mammalia > Carnivora > Felidae > Panthera > Panthera uncia. Next base: position 43,366,158 of record NC_064809.1, read on the forward strand.
AAATTTGAACAGGAAATTCTTACCCTTGGGCTATTTTGAAGACACTTTATCTCCTCACACACCTCCAGAATGCAGAGGCTTTGAGCTGGCAGTGTGTCATTTAGTTTGTCCCTCAGCAAATACCTCTGACAAATTTTATGTTCCACGAGATACTGGGGTCAGAGACTTAACCACCCAGGCTGTTCACTTGCTTCCCTCTGAATGACAAACACTGAGGACTTAGGCCTTGTGTAAAATATCTTAGATGTTTAAGTTTTACTTTCAGACAATTTTGCTACATCTTGACACTATGTACTTTTTCTTCTGTCCTTATTATGTCATTTCCACTATACCAAAAATATTCTAAAATCATCATCCTATAGACAGATATTTAATTATATTTGACAGTAATAGAGAAGACTGACTACATTTTCCATTTTATTGTAACTGTCATAAAGACATCAATTTCTGAATTTATCTTATCAATTTTCTACCTTAGCTTTTAATATAGCTACATTCTATTTTTATTATTTGTAAACAAGTTTAAGTTACTGCTAAAAAAAAAAACCAAATCCTGTGGGAAAGATAAAATATTAGACAATATTGAACAATAGCACTGTATGAGATATTTGAATATTAAATATTCATTTTATTTATTTATTCCTCTTCCAATGATAACTAGGTGTCTGTATTTTAATGGGAATATTTGTTGGAAATGAAAAAAAGCCTAAGTCTAACTATGTAGAGGATAATGAACAAATGTTTAAAAATTTCACTTAACTCAAAATATTGGAGTAGGACAGAGAAAGTACTTTTTTATTTTTTTAATGTTTATTTTTGAGAAGGCAGGGGTAGGGGTGGAGAGAGAGGAAGACACAGAATCCGAAGCAGGCTCCAGGCTCTGAGCTGTCAGCACAGAGCCCAACGCAGGGCTTGAACCCACCAACCAGGAGACCATGACCTGAAGTTGGATGCATAACCAAGTGAATCACCGAGGCGCACCTCTCATTGTGGTTTTGATTTGCATTTTCTAGATCATTAGTAATGTTAAGCATCTTTTTATGTGTCTATTGCCTATCTGTTTATCTTCTTTCAAAGAATATCTATTCAGGTCCTCAGTCCATTTTTAATCACTTGTATAGGTTCCTTTGGTGTTGAGCTGTAGAAATTCTTCATATATTTTAGACTTTAACCTCTTGTCAGATATATCATCTGCAAATATCATCTCCCATTCAGTAGGCTGCCTTTTTGTTTTGTAGGTAGTTTCCTTGGCTGGGCAAAATCTTTGTAGTTTGATGTATTATTTTTCATTTTGTCGCCATTTCTATGAAGACAGACCCAAAAGAATAAAGATGACACCTACCTCCAACAGTTTATTACCTACACTTTCTTTAGGAGTTTTATGGTTTCAGGTCTTACATCTATGTCTTTAATTCATTTTACATTTATTTTTGTGTATGTTGTAAAGAAACAGTCCAGTTTTGTTCTTTAACACATAGTTTTCCAGGGTTTTTTAATTACCATTTACTGAAGACTCTCTTTCTCCCTTTGTCTCTTCTTGCCTTCTTTGTCATATATTAATTGACCATATGGACAAAGGCTTATTTCTGGGCTTTCTGTTTCATTATTTGTTCTATGTGTCCATTGTTGTGCCATACTGATTTGATTGCTAGAGCTTTGTAGTATAGTTTGAAATGTAAGGCCATGTCTCTTCCAGTTTTGTTCGTCTTTCTAATGATTGTTTTGAATATTCACAGTTTCTTGTAGTTCTATACAAACTTTTAGGTAATTTATTCTACTTCTGTGAAAATGTTATTGGTGTTTTCTGTGGGGGGCCGGGCCCCAGCGCCAGGCTGAGACCGGGTCGAGCAACGTTCCCTGTTGACTTAGCCAACCCGGTGGTTCCCCCTCCCATTCCCCCACTTTCAAGGGCATATGAAAGCCTTGTCAAGGCTGAGAAAGTTAATTCCTGAAGTCTGTGGTCTGCAGGTGTTGGCAGTAATGCTACCTCCCTTTTTCTACCCCGAGTCAGATAGAAACAAACATGGGAACTGTGTTTTGCTAGCAATCTATCAACAAGGTCTTGTGACCTGTTCAGAAAGTTCACAAGGTACACAGAACTAAATGTTTTGGCTGGCAGTGATCATGTGAAACCTGTTTATTCTTAGAATGACCTGATCCATAAGAGTCTTATATTATAAAAGATTGTGTACAGCAACAATAAAGCCGTCACTTGGGCCATCAGCCCAGGGGACCCTCCTGTTCCCAAACTTTCTCTTCTGTCTTTTTTTCTTGCATTCCCCTACCCTCAGGACCCTGACCTCGGTGTTTGTTGCGCCAGTCGCAACAGTTTTCATAAAGGATTACATTGAATCTATAGGTCATTTTGCATAATATGGACATTTTCACAATATTAAATCTTCCACTCCATAAACATAGTATATATTTTCCCATTTATTTATTTGTATCAATTCAAATTTCTTCTATCTATGGCCTATGGGTTTGGAGTATAGGAATTTTACCTCCTTGGTTAAATTTATTCTTAAATAATGTATTCTTATAAATGCAATTATAAATGCAATTGTTTTCTTAATTTCTCTTTCTCACAGTTTTTTTTTACTAGTGCATAGAAATCTAATGATTTCTGTATATTAATTTTGTACCCTACAACTTATCTGATTTAATTAATTAGTTCTAACCGGGTTTTTTTGGTGGAGTCTCTCAGTTTTTTATCTAGAGAATCATGTCATTTGCAAATAGTGGCTATTTTGCATTTTCCTTATCAATTTGGGTGTCTTTTACTTCTTTTTCTTTTCAGATTTCTGTGCCTAGGACCTCCAGTACTATGTTGAATAAAAGGGATATGAGTGGACTTCCTTGTCTTGATCCTGATCTGACAGGAAAAGCTTTTGGCTTTCCATTATTGAAAATGTTGTTAGCTGTGGGCTTGTAATATATGACCTTTATTCTGTGGAGGTGTAGTCCCTCTCTACACTCTTTGTTGGGAGTTTTTACCATAAATCAATGTTGAATTTAGTTAAATGCTTTCTCTGCATCTATTGAGATTACCACATGATTTTGATCTTTCAGTCAGTTAATATGGTGTGTCAAGTTGTTTGATTTGCAGATACTGAACCATTCTTGCATATATGGAAAAAACCCCACTTGATCATGCCGTATGATGTATGGTGGAATTCTGCTTGCTAATATTTTGGTGAGAATTTTTGAATGCGCATCAGCAATATTGGCCTAAAATATTCTTTGTGTGTGTGTGTGTGTTGTGTCCTTGCTTTGTTTAGATATCAAGGTAATGTTGTCCATGCAGAGGTAATATTGAATTTTTCATTTGTCTTAAATTTTGGGACTAATTTGACAAGTGGTTTAAGTCTTGTTTAAAAGTTTGGTAGAAAAGGCCATATTTCATTCTTTCTCATTGCCTAGTATTCCGTTGTGTATATAAACCACAGTTGCTTTATCCATTCATCAGTTGGTGGACATTTAGGCTCTTTCCATTGGCTATTGTTGAAGTGCTGCTATAAACATTGGGTACAAGTGTCCCTATGCATCAGCACTCCCGTATCCCTTGGGTAAATTCCTAGCAGTGCTATTGCTGGGTCATAGGGTAGATCTATTTTTAACTTTTTGAGGAATCTCCACACTGTTTTCCAGAGCAGCTACACCAGTTTGCATTCCCACCAACAGTGCAAAGGGGTTCCCGTTTCTCCACATCCTCTCCAGCATCTATAGTCTCCTGATCTGTTCATTTTAGCCACTCTGACTGGTGTGAGGTGATATCTGAGTGTGGTTTTGATTTCTATTTCCCTGATGAGGAGCGATGTTGAGCATCTTTTCATGTGCCTGTTGGCCATCTGGATGTCTTCTTTAGAGAAGTGTCTATTCATGTTTTCTGCCCATTTCTTCACTGGATTACTTGTGTTTTGGGTGTGGAGTTTGGCGAGTTCTTTATAGATTTTGGATACTAGCCCTTTATCTGATATGTCATTTGCAAATATCTTTTTCACATTCCGTTGGTTTCCTTTGCAGTGCAGAAGTTTTTATCTTCATGAGGTCCCAATAGTTCATTTTTGCTTTTAATTCCCTTGCCTTTGGGGATGCGGATAGAACTGAAGAGTGTTATGCTAAGTGAAATAAGTCATACAGAGAAAGGCAGATACCATATGTTTTCACTTTTATGTGGATCCTGAGAAACTTAACAGAAGACCATGGGGGAGGGGAAGGAAAAAAAAAAGTTGGAGAGGGAGGGAGCCAAACCATAAGAGACTCTGAAAAACTGAGAATAAACTGAGGGTTGATGGAGGGTGGGAGGGAGGAAAGGTGGGTGATAGGCATTGAGGAGGACACCTGTTAGCACTGGGTGTTGTATGGAAACCAATTTGACAATAAATTTCATATTAAAAAAAATAAAATAAAAAATAAAAGTTTGGTAGAATTCACCAATAAATCTTCATGTATGTGCCAAGCAGTTTTCTTTTTCTTTTTAATTTTTTTTAACGTTTATTTACTTTTGAGAGAGAGAGAGAGCACAAGCAGGGGAGAGGCAGAGAGAGAGGGAGACACAGAATCTGGAGCAGGTTCCAGGTTCTGAGCTGTCAGCACAGAGCCTGACATGGGATTCGAACTCACTGCGAGATCATGACCTGAGCAGAAGTCGGATGCTTAACTGACTGAGCCACCCAGGCACCCCTGTGCCAAGCCGTTTTCAAACTACTGCCTGTGAGCTAGGACTCAGTGCAAGTGAATTTTTCATGGACCCTTTGAGAGCAAAGTCTTGCTTTCCTGTAATATTTTAGGGTAAACCCAGCTAAATTTCAAAGCCAGATGTGATGGGGGCTCACCATCCCACTGCAGATCCTCAGGGTAGGGGGATGATCAGTGCAGAGCTTTCTCCCCTCACTTTCCTAAAGGTTCTCAGTGCCTGTAGATCTCTCCAAGTTGTGGATCACCACACTGGGGGTAAGGATCAAGATTAGGCCACATGTGTTGTCTTTCCTACCCTCTTTTTTTTTTTTTTTTTTTTTAATTTTTTATTTGGGACAGAGAGAGACAGAGCATGAACGGGGGAGGGGCAGAGAGAGAGGGAGACACAGAATCGGAAACAGGCTCCAGGCTCCGAGCCATCAGCCCAGAGCCTGACGCGGGGCTCGAACTCATAGACCACGAGATCGTGACCTGGCTGAAGTCGGACGCTTAATCGACTGCGCCACCCAGGCGCCCCCTTTCCTACCCTCTTGATGTGACTTTTCCTTCATATCTTAACTGTGTGGAGCTGTTCTTCTGGTTCTTAGGTCATTCTCCAAATGTAGTTGCAGATCTGCTGTGTGTCATAGAAGGAGGTCAGCTCAGAATCCTCCTACTCCACCATCTTAGTACAGACCATAGAATTTATATCATCAGTTCTTATCTCGTACCAAGGAAAGGGGAGATGTTTATTTATACTGCCTAAGGATATTCAATTTCACCATAATCTTTAGGAGACTGAGTTTGGACAAACTAGTTCTCTAAAATCTAGAAAATGGAATTTAAAACCATATATATGTCACTGAAATATGAACAAATATTTGAAACTTTTATAACAATTACTAAAGCTGGCTAACCATACGAGCATTTCAATTAATTATATTTTATTATATTTCCATAAACTAAACTATCAATCTATTTTTCTCTATTAGCCACATAATAGGATTACAACAAATAAAGGATTAATTAATGATGTCAAATAATGTAAAATTCACTAATGTCACTTAAAATTTGAGTTACTTATATTTATTATTCCTATGGTTATACACATTGCTGTTTTCAATTAAATCATTTTATCTATCTATCTAGTTATGTAGATCTAAAGTCCTTTGTTACATGTAAAACTATGGGCTCACATTTTTGGCATGTAACTTTAATAAAATCTATGCCAGGTAAACATTACTTCAAATAATAAAGGTAATGAAAATTTACTTTTTATCACATAAATGTATATAAATATTTAACCTATGATTTCTAATAATGGAAATTACCTAGTGACCTAAAAGGAATGGATAAATGGAAATCAATAAAATGTGAAAGTATCTTTATTATACCATAGCAAAGTGAATTCATTTCAAAGATTGTTTTCAAAAGGAAATATTTAATTGCTAACTCACTCTAACTAAAGAAAATATTTAAGGATATTCTAATGATAAAACATCTATTCTAAGTGAAACTTGCATACACCAAAAGGAAAGACGAGTTGAAGAAAATGTTATGTGGATATATCTAAATGGTTCTTGCGTGGATAAAATAAAGATGATAATGTTTGTAATTATAAATATATATCCATATTAGTATTCATTGAGCAAATACAGCATTTCAAGTAAATACAAGTGAGGGTATATAGGTCTTTTCACTGTTTGAGAATGGGTAAAGGTACTAATTTCTTAGACTCTACTGAATAAAAAAATGGATGCTGTAAAGTGTAGGGCAATGTAAAAGGATATTTTAAAAGCATATTAAATTACCAAGTTCTTACAGAAGAAAGTTAAAATAAGTTATTTATTGTGAAAGATAAGAAAACAAAGAAAAAGTAGAGTTCAAAGCAGCGGTAGTGTTTATCTCAAATTAAATGATAATCATCTAATACTTAACAATTACTTATGTCGATACAACTTACACGAGATGAAATATATAAGTAAAACTTATGTAATTGCAATGTTAATATAAATAGAGTAATTTTAACTTCAGTTCCAAGAGTGTTTGTATTTAAATAACTGTTGTTTTAATGAATTCTTCCTCAACAGAAGTAAACAGAACCATGAAAATATAAACATGTAAAAAAATCATGCCACATAAGACAGCATAAAACTACTCTCGCTAATGTACTGTCACAATACAAGACAAGAACCACTGTTACAAATACTGGGCGTATTTCATAAGGATAGATCGAGTATGCAAAGCATTAGCAATGTTTCATAAAACCTGTATATACTTAATGATACAAGTTTGGGACACCTGGATGATTCAGTTGGTTCAGTAGTGGATTCTTGATTTTGGCTCAGGTTATCATATCATGGTTCGTGAAGCTGAGCCCCTTATTGGGCTGTGCTCTGACAATGCGGAGCCTGCTTGGGATTCTCTCTACCCCCTGGCTCTCTGCCCCTCCCTGATTTGGGCTTTCAAAATGAATAAATAAACTTAAAAAAAATACAAGTTCAAGATAGATTTGAAAAGAGGGAAGATAAACAATCATAAATAGAGATTTAGACAACTCTATCTCCCTGCTTATCAAACAAGCAGATATATCAGTAAGGCTATTGCAAGACATAAACTAGACAAGTAATACTTATGTGCACACATACAGAAACGCTATTTAGTAGTATAGAATACTCGTATTTTTAAAATCACATGGAACCTTTCCAAAAATTTTCCAAAATACAAAATAAACTCACATTTCCAAGTATATTAATGTAGAATATATTCATATATTAACTTGTGATGTTACCGCATTCGACACTAGACAATCTTGGCAACTAGGCACGTGTGCCTGAATATTTACATTTAGTTTTTAATAATTAGAAATAAATAAAACTTTAATATTGGTTCCACAGTCACACTAGCCATGTCTGACACAAATATAGACCATTTCCAGTTTCATAGAAAATTCTCTAGCTATGGTTCACCTAAAATAGAAGTCAATAACCAACAATTTGCTTTTTGCTTGTTTGTTGATTTGTTTAATTTTTTTAATGTCTATTTATTATTTTTGAGAGGCAGAGAGACAGAGCGTGAGCAGGGAAGGGGCAGAGAGAGAGAGGGAGACCCAGAATCCGAAGCAGGCTCCAGGTTCCGAGCTGTCAGCACAGAGCCTGATGAAAGGCTCGAAATCACAAACCATGTGATCATGACCTGAGCCGAGGTCGGATGCCCAACCAACTGAGCCACCCAGGTGCCCCAAACAATTTGAAAATCCTTGTGTGGTTTAACTCATTAATATATTTCTAATTAACATATGAGAAAATATATGATCACAATAAATGTTTAAACTTTTTATATGAATTACAAGAGAAATATAACAGCAAAATTTTGTCTTATGAAATATTATCTCTAGTATGTATATTACAAAAAGAGACAGAGCAGAAATCTGAGCATATATCATAAGAAACTAAATCCATGAAGGCAAAAATTAGGTGAAATTAAATCCAAATGAAATAGATGAAGGAAAACAATAAAGAGTAGAAAATTATGAAAAAGAACAAAACTGCAGTAGTGAGCATCAGAAAAAGATATACTCATGAAAAGATAAAACAGATAAGACCATCAAAGAAAAAATAAAGATCAAATATTTATATCTTGATTAACCTTGGGAATACATTATTGTTTTTACTGGTAGATTTTATCATTTATGTGAAATAGAAAATTCCTAGAAAAGGCAAACTGGCAAACTGAAATACAAATAAAGAAACCAGGGCACACCCACCAGATATTAAAGAAATTGAGTTCATTATATAAAGCTTCATATAGAAAAATTATACTCAGAAGCTCAGATACCATCAATGACACTTAAAAAAATATTGATCACCTCCCCGACCCATTGTAAACACTGGGAGACACTGTTGCAAACTTTGCTTTGAATAGGCAAGCTGCAGAGAAATTAACAGAAGATTGTCTTTCATATTTACTTAGATATTTACAACTTTTCATGCCTTTCTTACCTTTCCAAATACCCAGAGTTCCATCTGGTACTATAATCTTTAAGCCTGAAGAATTTCTCTCCTTTATCACTTCTTGCAATGCAGGCCTGCTGGTGGTGGATGTTCCGAGTTGCTTTTTAAGAATGTCTTAATCCATTTTCATTCTGGAAGATGATTAATGATATCAAGTTCTGGGTCAGCAGGTTTTCTTCTGGAGATGAATATTCTCTTATCTTATAAATGTCATTATTTCTTTTGTCATACAAAGTGCTGTTATTACCTCATTCCTCTCAAGATTTTCTTCTTATCTCTTTCAGAAATGTGACTACAACGTACTCACTTGTGATTTCATTTTTGTTTACCTTATTTCGATTTTGTTGGGCTTCCTGAATTTAACTTGGTGTTTTTTCAACAAATTTGAAATCGTTTCAGCCATTATTTCTTCACATATTTGTCTGCCAAATGTTTCCCTCCCCTTGTAAGATCCTAGTAGGCTGGGTCATAACTTTTGATATTATCACATTCATCTCTTTTAAAAATTACTTTAGTTCCCCTGTCAGATCAGATTATTGTTCTTATCCAACCAGAGCACTTGGGGGAGCACAAGCTAATTTTTTAAACATTTTTCTTCAATGTTACTTATTTTTGAGAGACAGAGACACGGCGTGAACAGAGGAGGAACAGAGAGAGGGGGAGACACAGAATCCGAAGCAGGCTCCAGGCTCTGAGCTGTCAGCACAGAGCCCGACACCGGGCTCGAACTCACCAACCATGAGATCATGACCTGAGCCGAAGTCAGTTGCTTAGCCGACTGAGCCACCCAGGTGCCTCCACAAGTTAAAGTTTTAAACGGTTCATTAGTAAGAGGCACAAAAAACAAACAAAAACAAAAACAAAAAAAAAAACAAAAAAACCAGTGCTTGTAATTATGGGAAGACCATCATGAAATGGAGGGCAGAGCAACAGTTTTTAGAGCTAATGTCTGTTATCTCCAACTTTACATTCTTTATTTACTAGAAGACAAAATTTTCATTACTAAATTTGTTACATGAGATTTGGCAAACACAACTCAGTCCTTCCTGCCTTCTCCTTGGAACCGAGTGCCTGCAACGAAAACATTTTCTGCTCAGTAAATTTTAAATGTTTTTAACGTTGATTTATTTTTGAGACAGACAGAGACAGAGCATGAACGGGGGAGGGGCAGAGAGAGAGGGAGACACAGAATCGGAAGCCAGCTCCGGGCTCCGAGCCGTCAGCCCAGAGCCCAACACGGGGCTCGAACTCACGGACCATGAGATCGTGACCTGAGCTGAAGTTGGATGCTCAACCGACTGAGCCACCCAGGCGCCCCCTGCTCAGTAAATTTTAAAAGGGTGCCATCTTCCTCTGAATTTAGTACTGAAATGGGTACTGTTTAACTCTGGGATCCAGAAAACAAGCTCACTGTGTTCATAACCTAATGTATATTCTCAGAAGGTTAGGCAGAGAAAACTGTCATTTGGATCTTTATATCCCTGACTTCTCCATGACTCTGTCCTGAATTCACTTCTTACTAGCAGACCTGCATTATTATTTTATATAATGGAAAGATTTAAATATATATAAATAGATATCTCACCTCCCCAACCCATTGTAAATGCTGGAAGACACTTTTTCTAAAGCTACAAACATTTATAGTTTTGTTTTTATTGAAATAAATTGTTTGAATAATTGATTTCCTTGAAGGTTTCCAATGTATTTATAACAGCAATATAATTCTGAATCCCATGGTCTCATATCTGAAGGAGTTTACTATTGCTAGTTGTCAAATTTTAAATAAATTATTTAGATGAATATACTGAAATAACTTAGTTTGTTCCAAAATTGCTTTTTTTCCCCATTATTTTTTTTAATTTACATCCAAATTAGTTAGCATATAGTGCAACAATGATTTCAAGAGTAGATTCCTTAATGCGCCTTACCCATTTAGCCCATCTCCCCTCCCACACCCCCTCCAGTAACCCTCTGTTTGTTCTCCATATTTAAAAGTCTCTTGTATTTTGTCCCTCTCTATGTTTTTATATTATTTTTCCCTTCCCTTATGTTCATCTGTTTTGTCTCCTAAAGTCCTCACAAGAGTGAAGTCATATGATACTTGTCTTTCTCCATCCACATAGTTGCAAATGACAAGATTTCATTCCTTTTGATTGCCGAGTAATACTCCATTGTGTGTGTATATATATATATATATATATACAGCATCTTCTTTATCCATTCATTCATCAATGGACATTTGAGCTCTTTCCATACTTTGGCTATTGTTGATAGTGCTGCTATAAACATGGGGATGCATGTGTCCCTTCGAAACAGCATACCTGGATGCCTTGGGTAAATACCTAGTAACACAGTTGCTGGGTCATAGGGTAATCCTATTTTTAATTTTTGAGGAACATCCATACTGTTTTTCAGAGTGGCTACACCAGCTTGCATTCCCACCAACAATGCAAAAGAGATCCCCTTTCTCCGCATCCTTGCCAACATCTGTTGTTGACTGAGTTGTTAATGTTAGCCACTCTGACAGGTGTGAGGTGATATCTTATTGTGGTTTTGATCTGTATTTCCCTGATGATGAGTGATGTTGAGCATTGTTTCATGTGTCGGTTGGCCATCTGGATGTCTTCTTTGGAGAAGTGTCTATTCATGTCTTTTGCCCATTTCTTCACTGGATTATTTGGTTTTTTGGTTGTTGAGTTTGATAAGTTCTCTATAGATTTTGGATACTAACCCTTTATCTGATATGTCGTTTGCAAATATCTTCTCCCATTCCATCAGTTCCCTTATAGTTTTGCTGATTGTTTCCTTTGCTAAAAAAAGTTTAAAAAAAAAGATAAAGGAAAGGACCCAAATAAGTAAAATCAAGAATGAAAGAGGAGAGGTCACAACCAACACAGCAGAAATAAAAACAATAATAAGAGAATATTGTGAGCAATTATATGCCAATAAAATGGGCAATCTGGAAGAAATGGACAAATTCCTAGAAACATATACACTCCCAAAACTGAAACAGGAAGAAATAGAAAATTTGAACAGACCCATAACCAACAAAGAAATTTAATTAGTAATCAAAAATCTCCCAAAAAACAAGAGTCCAGGGCCAGATGGCTTTCCAGGGGAGTTCTACCAAACATTTAAGGAAGAGTTAACACCTATTCTTTTGAAGCTGTTCCTAAAAAATAGAAATGGGAGGAAAATTTCCAAACTCTTTCTATGAATCCAGAATTATATTGATTCCAAAACCTGACAGAGACCCCACTAAAAAGGAGAACTATACACCAATTTCCCTGATGAACATGGATGCAAAAAACCTCCACAAGATATTAGCCAACTGGATCCAACAATACATTAAAAAAATTATTCACCATGACCAAGTGGGATTTATACCTGGGGATGTAGGGTTGGTTTAATATCTGCAAAACACTTAATGTGATTCATCACATCAATAAAAAAAAAGACAAGAACAACATGATCCTCTCAATAGATGCAGAGAAAGCATTTGACAAAATACAGCATCCTTTCCTGATCAAAACCCTCAAGAAAGTAGGGATAGAAGGATCATACCTCGAGATCATAAAAGCTATATATGAACGACCCAACGCTAATATCCTCAATGGGGAAAAACTGAGAGCATTCCCCCTAAGGTCAGGAACAAGACAGGGATGTCCACTCTCACCACTGTTATTCACCATAGTATTGGAAGTCTTAGCCTCTGCAATCAGGCAACACAAAGAAATAAAAGGCATCCAAATCAGTCAGGAGGAGGTCAAACTTTCACTCTTCGCAGATGACATGATACTATATATGGAAAACCCAAAATATTCCACCAAAAAATTTGTATAACTGATTCATGAATTCAGCAAAGTTGCAGGATATGAAATCAAAGCACAGAAATCGGTTCCATGGAGGGTATTATGCTAAGCGAAATTAGTCAGAGAACGACAAATATATGACTTCCCTCATGTGAGGACTTTAAGAGACAAAACAGATGAACATAAGGGAAGGGAAACAAAAATAATGTAAAAACAGAGAGGGGGACAAAACATAAGAGACTCTTAAATGTGGAGAACAAACAGGGTTACTGGAGGGGTTGTGGGAGGCGGGATGGGCTAAATGGGTAAGGGGCATTAAGGAATCTACTCTTAAAATCATTGTTGCACTATATGCTAACTAATTCGGATGTACATTTTAAAAACTAAAATTCAAAAAAGAAGAAGAAATGAAGAGTTCCCCAGATAAACAAAAACTAAAGGATTTTGTGACCACTAAATCAGCCCACCAAGAAATATTAAAAGGGACTCTTTCAGTGGGAGAGAAAGACCAAGAGTGACAAAACTAGAAAGGAACAGAAAAAATTTCCAGACACAATGACTTAGCAGGTAATAAAATGGCATTAAATTCATATCTATCAATAATCACTCTGAATGTAAATGGACTAAATTCTCCAATCACAAGACGCAGGGTAGAAGAATGGATACAAAAACCAAGACCCATCTCCATGCTGCCTACAAGAGAATTTTACTTTAGTTATTTTATTTTATTTTATTTTATTTTATTTTATTTTATTTTATGTTTATTTATTTTGAGAAAGAAAGAGAAAGAGAGCAAGAGAGAGAGAGAAATGGCAGAGAGAGAGAGGGAATCCCAAGAAGGCTTCATGCTGTCGGTGCAGAGCTGGATGTGAGGCTCAATCTCATGAACTGTGAGATGGTGACCTGAGCTAAAACCAAGAATTGGATGTCCAACTGACTGAGCCACCTTGGAGCCTCCAAGAGACTCATTTTAGAGCTAAAGACATCTGTAGATGAAAAGTGCAGGGATGGAGAACCAATTACCATACCAATGGATGTCAAAAGACAGCTAAAGTAGCCATACTTGTACCAGACATATTAGATTTTAAACCAAAGACAAGAGAGAAGAGCACCATATCATAATAAACAGGTCTATCCAAAAAGAAGATCTAACAATTGTAAATGTTGATGCCCCACATAAACATGGAAGCACTCAAATATATAAAATAACTAGTAACAAACATGAAGGAACTCATTGCTAATGATACAAAAATAGCAGGGGACTTTAACACCTCATACAACAATGGACAGATCTAAGCAGTAAATCAACAAGGAAACAACGGCTTTGATGACACACTGGACCAGATTAACTTCACGAATATATTCTGAACATTTTATCCTAAAGTAACAGAATATGCATCCTATTCAAATGCACATGGAACATTCTCTAGAAGAGGTCACATACTGGATTACAGTATGGTTGTATTGTAATATGAGTACTGACTCAACCACTACAGAAAGATTAAGACCACACCATGCATATTTTCAGACCACAGCCCTATGACACTTGAAGCTAATCACAAGAAAAATTTAGAAAGATCACAAATAGATGGAGGTGAAAGAATATCCTACCAAAGAATGAATGGGTCAACCCAGATATTAAAGGATAAATAAAAATATACATGGAAACGAATGACAATGAAAACATGGCAGTCCAAAAGCCTTTGAGACGCAACAAAAACAGGCATAATAGGGAAGTATAGAGCAATACAAGTCTACTTCAGGGGCAAGAAACATCAGGGCAAGAAAAATCTCAAATAACCTAACCTTAATCTAAATGAGCTAGAAAAAGAACGAGAAATGAAGCCTAAAGCCAGCAGGAGAAGGGAAATAATAAAGATTAGAACAGAAACAGGATATAGAAAAAAACAAGCAAGCAAGAAAACAAACAAACAAACAAACAAACTGTAGAACAGACCAATGAAACCAGGAGCTCGTTATAAGAAAGGATTAATAAAATGGATAAGCCCCTAACCAGACTTATTAAAAAGAAAAGAGAAAGGGACAAAGTAAACAAAATCATAAATGAGAGAGGAAAGATTGCAACCTGCCGGAGGCCAGTTCCAGCAACCAGGGGTTCCGGAAGGAAGAACGGCGTCAGTGAAAAGAAAACAAAACTAAAATAAAAAACTAGAAAATAAAAAACTAAAACTAAAATAAAAATGGACACAGACAACAGCAGAGTGTTGAACTGGCCAATTTATTGCAGCAAACGTGTCATTACATATGCTAGTGATTTCCTTGTAACATATGTCATCTATGTTTTTCTAACATTACCTAATTTTGAAAATGTTCCTATGTGTAAACAACCTTCAAGAAATAACATGGCGATTTTCCTCTAATGTTCCCACATACCTTTGGATTATTGATTAATTTCTTACATTATCCCATGATGCATCTGCGTATATCTATAATCTACAAAGCATTTGCTTTGCTGTTCTTGTGAAAGGCCCTCCATGTCTCAACACCTCAAGTGGAACAGTTACAGGGACATGACCTCCTAACCACATGAGGCCAAAAGAACAATGTGTTTGCCTCGGTCCGAGGTGCCAGGAAGGGGCCGAAAAAGCCTTAGAAACCCATGCCTCACACGTTCTCAGAGGGACAATGCACCTAGGAACCAATGAACCATTCTGTACCTTAACCGACTAGGTTCAGTCATCATCTGGAATGCCTCTGGGGGGCCAGGTGTGCCTAGGGGTTGAAGTCACCTGTGTCCAGAGATACACTCCTTAGTTGCCGGAGTGAGGCTTTCAAATCCATATGTGTCTCCTTTACAGGCCATCTTTGCTGGCCAAGGTATGAAGCTATCCTTCCTGTAAGTAGAGGAGTCTCCATAGGGGATGCCAAGGGCTAAACGTAAGGCCGCACAATTTCTTGCGGAACCTTATTTTCTTCCTTAATGGTTCTTTTCCCAGGGGGCCTGTCGAGGGCAATTCCCCAACAGACAATACCCCAAGTACTTAAGGCCAAATTACCTAAAAACAGGAGTACAAGAAGCTTCACTGTCAGTGGCCCGCCCTGCAGTCACCAATCCATCCACAGCCGGGGCCCTGCCACTCAGGTTGGGATAGCTCGGCTTCCAGCAGCAACCATCACCACAGAAATACAAATAATTATAAAAGAATATTATGAAAAGCTATATGCCAACAAATTGGGCAATCTTAAAGAAATGGATACATTCCTAGAAATATAAACTACCAAAACTGAAACAGGAAGAAATAGAAAATTTGAACACATCCATAACCAGCAAAGATATTAAATTAGTATTAAAAAAATGTCACAATAAACAAAAGTTCAGGGACAGATGGCTTCCCAAGGAAATTCTGCCAAACATTTAAAGAAGAGTTAATATCTACCTATTCTTCTCAAGCTGTTCCAAAGAATATACACGGAAGGAGAGCTTCCAAAGTCATTCTACAAGGCCAAGATTACCATGATTCCAAAACCCGACAAAGACTGTGCTAAAAAAGCGAATTACAGGTCAATATCCCTGACGAACATGAATGCAAAAAATTCTCATCAAAATACTGAAAAATTGAATCCAACAGTACATTAAAAGAATCACTCACCACAATCAACATTTATTCCTGGGCTGTAAGGGTGGTTTCAAATCCATCATGTGATACACCACGTTAATAAAAGTAAGGATGAGAACCTTAGGATTCTCTCAATAGATGCAGAAAAAGCATTCGACAAAGTATACTAGCCATTCTCAATAAAAGACCTCACAAATAGCTGTAGAGGGAGCATACCTCAACATCATTAAGGCTCTGTATGAAAGAACCATAACTAATATCATCCTCAATGGGAAAAACTGACAGCTTTTACTCTGTGGCCGGGTGCACTCTCACGATTGTTGTTTAACATAGTACTGAAAAGTCCTAACTCAGAATTCGGACAACAAAAAGAAATAGAAGACATCCAAGTCAGCAAGGAAAAAGTCAAACGTTCACTATTGGCCGACATCATGACACTGTAGGTAGAAACTCAGAAGGACTGCACCAAAAAACTGCTAGAACTGATACATGTATTCAGCAAAGTAGCAGGAGACAAAATCACCCTACAGAAATCTGCTGCATTTTTATACACCAGTAATGAAGCAGCAGAAAGAAAACTGAAGAAATAGATCCCATTTACAATTGCACCCAAAACAATAAAATAACTAGGAATAAACCTAACCAAAAAGGTAAAAGGTCTCTACTCTGAAAACTATAGAATACATATGAAAGAAATTGAAGATGACACCCCCCCCAAAAAAATGGATAAACATTCCATGCTTATGAATTGGAAAAAGAAATATTAAAATCTCTATAGTACCCAAACCAAAGTAATCTACAGATTTAATGTAATTCCTATCAAAATACCATCAAAATTTTTCACAGAAATAGGACAAACAACCCTAAAATTTGTGGGGGACCACAAAGACCTCTAATCATAAAAACAATCTTGAAAAAGCAAAGCAAAGCTAGAGACATAACAATTTTGGACTTGAAGTTATATTATAAAGCTGTAGTGATCAAGACAGTATGGACTGGCATAAAAACAGGCACATAAATCAATGGAACAGAACAGAAAACCCAGAAATCGACCCATCACTATATGATCGACTTCTTCAAAGCAGGGAAGACTACCCAATGAAAAAAAGACAACCTTTTCCACCAGTGGTATTGGGAAAACTGGACAGCAACATGCAGAAGAATGAAACTGGACCACTTTCTTACACCATAAACAAAAACAAATTCAAAATGGATTCGTGTCCTAAGTGTGAGACAGAAAACCATAAAAATTCTATAGAAGAACACAGGCAGCAACCTTGTTGACTAAGGCCACAACAAATTCTTGCTAGACACATCTCTGCAGGCAAGGGAAACAAAAGCAAAAATGAATTACTGAGACTTCATCAAGATAAAGGCTTCTTCTGTACAGTGAAGGGAGTAACCAACAAAATTAACAGGTAGCCTTTGGAATGGGAGAGATAGTTGAAAATGACATCTCTGATAAAGGGTTAGTATTCAAAATCTATAAAGAACTCATCAAACTCAACACCCGAAAAACAAATAGTCTAGTGAAGAAACAAGCAGAAGACATGAATAGACATTTTTCCAAAGGAGACACACAAATGACTAACAGACGTATTAAAAGGTGCACAATGGAACTTATAATTAGGAAAATACAAATCAAAATTCCAATGAGATATGATCTCACATCTGTCAGAATGGCTAAAATTAACAATACAGAAATCAGTAGATGTTGGCGAGGAAGCAGAGAAAGGGGAGCCGTCTTAAACTGTTGGTGGGAATGCAAACTGGTGCATCCACTCTAGAAAACAGCAGAAAGTTAAAAATAGAACTACCTTACAACCCAGCAATTACACTAGTAGGTATTTATCCAAATAATTAAAAAAATACTGATTTGAAGGAGTACGTGCACTTCAATGTTTATAGCGGCACTATCAACAATGGCCTAATTAGGGAAAGAGTTCAAATATCCATCAACTGACAAATAGGCAAAGAAGATGTGGTATGTATATAAAATGGAATATTACTCAACAACCAACATGAATGAAATCTTGCCATTTACAATGACATGGATGGAACTAGAGTGTACTATGCTAAGCAAAATATGTCAATTGGAAATATAAATACCACATGATTTCATTCATATGTGGAATTTAAGTAACAAAACAGATGAACATTGCGGGGGCGGGGGGAGAAGACCATCAAACAGACTCTTAACTTTAGAGAACAGACTAAGGATTGCTAGAGGGGTGGTGGGCAGGGGGATGGGTTAAATGGGTGATGGGTATTAAGAAGGGCACTTGTGATGACCACTGGATGTTGTATGTAAGTGATGAATCACAAAATTCTTCTACTGAAACTAATATTATACTGTATGTTAATTAACTGGAAATAAATACAAACATACATACAAACATACATATATACAGTATCCAAAATATATAAGGAATCCTATAAGCCAGTAACAACAACAAAAACCAAATAACCCAATGGAAAAATGGGCAAAAGTATAGAATACTTTTTCCAAAGAAAATATATAAATGGCGCTAAACCATATGAAAACGTACTCAACATCACTAACTACCAGAGAAACACAAAGCAAAACCACAAGGCGATATTACTTCATACTCATGAGGATGGATACTATTAAAAAAAAAAAAAAAGAAAGTGTCGGTGAGGAGGTGGAAATAGAAGATCCTTGCACGCTGTCGTTGGGAATGTAAATTGATCAGCCATATGAAAAACTGTATGAACCTTCTTCAAAAAATTAAAAATTGAATTACCATGTGAATCACTAGTTCCACCTATAGGAAAATATATAAAAAACATTAAAAGCAAGATTTTAAAGAGATATCTGCACACCCATGCTCAAGGAAGCATTATTCACAAGAGCCAAGTGATAGAAGCAGCCTACTGCCTGCTAATGGATGGATGGAGAAAGAAAGCATAGTACACACATAACAACATATTATTCAGGCTTAAAAAGGAAGGAGATCCTATCACCTGCTACAATGTGTATGAAATGCCAGGGCATTGTTCTAAGTGAAATAAGGCAGGCACACACATGCAATCAATCAATCAATCAATCAATAAAATAGAAGTGTATGATTCCACTATTGAAAGTAGCCAAACTTACAGATACAGAAAGTAGAATGGTGATCGCTCAGGGCTGAGGGGAAAGTGGCGAAGGGTAATAATTGTTCAGTGAGCATGTATTTCTAATTTTATAAGGTGAAAAAGTTCTAGAGATCTGTTAGGCAGCAACTGAATATAGTTAGCTCTCTAAACTGTGTGCTGAAAGTCAGTTGAGACACATGATATAGTAAGTGTTCTGTAAGATGTGAGATAGTTTATGATTCCCACTACAACAGTCTGGAAAAAACACAACTATGGAGACAGGAAATAGGATCAGTGGTTGACAAGGTTTAGGGAGAAGGAAGGATGGCTAGATGGAGCACAGAGGATTTTCAAGACAGCGAAACTATGCTATATAACTCCATAATGGTTAATACATGTCATTACATACTTCTGCAAACTCATCAAATTCACAATATTAATAGTAAACCTTAATGTAAACTATGGTCTTTGGATGATAGAGATTTGTCAACATACGGTTATCAATTGTAGCAAATGAATCACTACACTGAGAGATAATGACAGTGAGAGACTCCATCCACGACTCGTGCATAGACACTTAGACAGTAGGGGAACACAGGAAATCTCTGTGCTTTGTCTGAGTTCTGCTGTGAACCTAAAACTGCTCTAAGAAAGTAGTCTATTTTTTTTCACATGGGTAATGTGGTAAATTTTATGTTATGTGGGTTTTGTTTTTGCCACAACTTAAAAAATAAAATAAAAGACAAACAAAAAGAGGTGACCTTGACAAAAGCAAGAGAAAACTACTCATTACGCTTAGAAAAATAATAATATGATTAACAGATGAGTTTTCACCAGACACAATGAAGAATAAAGGACAGTGAAGGTCAAAATCAGAGCTGAAAGTACTGCACTTGTTGTGATGAGCACTGGGTGTTGTATGTTAAGTGATGAATCACTGAATTCTATTCCTGAAACCAGTATCACACCATAAGTTATTTTTTTTTATTTTTTTTTCAACGTTTTTTTATTTATTTTTGGGACAGAGAGAGACAGAGCATGAACGGGGGAGGGGCAGAGAGAGAGGGAGACACAGAATCGGAAACAGGCTCCAGGCTCCGAGCCATCAGCCCAGAGCCTGACGCGGGGCTCGAACTCACGGACCGCGAGATCGTGACCTGGCTGAAGTCGGACGCTTAACCGACTGCGCCACCCAGGCGCCCCACACCATAAGTTATTTTAAACAAAAACTTGAAACAAGCAAAAAAAAAGAAAGAAAGAAAAAAGTATTTAGCCACAGAGCTGAAAGTACTGTAAAAACAAAAACAAAAACAAACAAATCAGCTCCCCCAAACACACAAAACCCAGAACAAAACAAACAAACAAAAAAACCAAAAAAGACATGCCAAACCAGAATTATAAATTCAGCAAAACAGTCTTTCAAACAAGAAGGTGCATAAAGACCCCACATCAAACACAACACCTAACAGAATTTCTTCTTAGTAGACCCACCATCCAAAAATGTTCTTCAATCTAAAAGTAAACGATGCTAGAGTTAACTCATTTCCACAAGAAGTAATAACGATCGCCAGAATGATAAATATGTCAGTAAATTTTAAAATCTGTGTATTGGGGCGCCTGGGTGGCTCAGTCGGTTAAGCAGCCGACTTCAGCTCAGGTCATGATCTCGCGGTCTGTGGGTTTGAGCCCGGCATCGGGCTCTGTGCTGACAGCTCAGAGCCTGGAGCCTGTTTCGGATTCTGTGTCTCCCTCTCTCTGACCCTCCCCCGTTCATGCTTTGTCTCTCTCTGTCTCAAAAATAAATAAACATTAAAAAAAATTTTTTTAAATCAGTGTATTTTCCTCTTGTAAGTGATCTATGAAATGATGTTATTTAAAATCATCATTATAACACCGTATGGTTGGATTATACTATACAATCTTATGCTAGTATAGGGGCACACAGGAGGGAAAAGAAAACTCTTTTTTTTTGTATTTGTCAATTTTTGTGGTGCAAAATCATCACGAATGGCTCATTTCAAGTCTCCAATGTGAAATCGTGAATGTAGAGAACATAAAGATATGCATAATTGGTGTTCAGAAACCAGGGTTCAGTACAACATTGTTAGAAGGACAGGTTTCCTGCTCTGAGTGTTTCTATGAAATCTTTCCTAAGCTGAAATGATGTAAATTAAAGAAACAATTACCATTAACTTCTATGGTAGAGTTGTTGAGCATTCCCTGACCCAAAAAACAACCTCTCATGTTTTTTTTTTTTTTTTGGATACCTTAAGAAATATCTTGCTAATGGATGCACAAAATAAATTGAGATGAAGTACAGAGGCTGAAAACCACAGTTTAAAGCTACCCTTGACAGTGAGATGCCGAGTAGCTGGTCTGACAGGACCAGACTCACTGCTTGGGGTGTGAGCTGCCTCTATAACAGCAAAACCAGCACTGAACACATTTTTCACTTTTCATCTCTTTTTTCAGAAAAGCGAAACCCCCCTTCCCATTTCTGTTGTTCACCAAAAAAAAAAAAAAAAAAAATGGTACTAATCCAGGTCTTTCATAAAAGCAAAGTGACATAATGCAAACGGTTGGAAAGCTGAGGCATAGCTGTAACAGGGGGAGGACAAATTGCAATGTTTGTGCTTAATGTATTTTTATGTGTTATTTATTTATTTATTTAGAGAGCAAGTGTGAGCGGGGGAGGGGGCAGAGAGAGATGGGGACAAAGGATCTGAAGCAGGCTCTGTGGTGACAGCAGAGACCCAGATGCCGGGCTCCAATTCACAAACTGTGAGATCATGACCTGAGCCCAAGGCAGACGTTTAACCGACTGAACTGCCCAGGTACCCCTCATTTAATGTACTTTGTCCGAATTAATTTGAAGTAGATGGCAACCACTTCATGATATATGAGTAAAGAGTCCCATCCACAAGACGA
Source organism: Panthera uncia (assembly GCF_023721935.1). Classification (NCBI taxonomy): domain Eukaryota; kingdom Metazoa; phylum Chordata; class Mammalia; order Carnivora; family Felidae; genus Panthera; species Panthera uncia. Next base: position 43,388,265 of record NC_064809.1, read on the forward strand.
AAGGCTAGGAGGTACCAACGCTCATCTGCCCTACAGAAAACAGTAAGAACAGTAACGAAACCACTTCAGAAGGTTCAGGGAAAGCTCTGCACAACAAAGAGCAGCAAAAACTGGGCAGAACTCGAAAATTCAGGGTCGCTCCTCGGAACTTAAGGAAGCATTTTGCCCACACCACCCAGCCAGCTAGTTGGGAGCCGCTTGGCACCAGGAGGAATCCCCTCAGGGGAAGTCACCTCATGGAGATTAGGGGGGCAAGAGAACCCAGCAAGGTTTAGCTTTGTGGCCATCTGCAGTTTTTGCAACAGAGGTCCCCCACTGATACTGATCCCACTTGATGGAGCAGCCCAGAGAGCCCCCTCTGCAGCTACTCCCAGAGGCTGGAGCTGTTGCCCTGGTGAGACTTGCCTTCAGGGGCGCCAGTTGAGGCATTTGGGGACTGGGTGCCATAGCACCTCGCCAGATAGAAGACTAGAGCTGCGTCTGAGTTCTTCCACTCCCGGTCCCAGGTTGGGGCTCCGTCTCAACATTAGTGGGAAAGCTTGTGCTGTCTTGAGCCCCGTCCCCAGGTTCCAAGAATGCTTTGGCTCCCAGTATGGGTACCTGCAGCTACTTCCGTAAGCCCCACCCACTGGGTTCCATGTCATGACGCTGGGTCTTCGTTGTAAAGGGCGCTCCTGCTGCTCTGAACCCCACCCCTACTTGAAGCCTAGACTCTGAACTGCCATGGCTCGCACCAGGTTGCTGCTGCCTGGACCCTTCATTCCATCTATGGCAGCTCAAGGCTCATCATCTCTATGGCCAACCTACCACTGCCTACAGCCCCATCGCTTAGGTCCCATATCAGGGTTCTGAAACCTCATTGCTGGTGCTGTACTGCTCCATCCCAAGACACACTTTCAGCTCCCAGGTCCCAGCCTGAACTGTCACTGGGGGCTGGGCTGCTAAAGCTCCGCGCCCAGGTCCCTGGGTCATGAGATGTGGTTTTAAGAAACTACCACTGGATCACGGTGCTGCTATCTTGTGACTGCTGCTTGGGACAGAGTTGAAACTTTGCCTCACCCTCCCCAGCATATGTCACTTCTATACTCTGCTTCTCCTGCCTAAGCCCCTGCTGAAAGTTGTCATTCTAGGGTCTGTGTCTCTGTTATATTCCCTTCACCAACCAGAGCCACAGTTGTGTGCCCCTGAGACCCTGGTTCAGTTTGCATAGAGTATCTGCCCATGTCTCTATCCTAGACCCCAGTGCCCCAGCCACAGCAAATGAACTTGTGCGCCATGACCCAGGCACAATGGTAGGTCCATCGGTGCCTAATCTTGGACGACAGCTCCAACACTGCTTTGAGGCCTCTGAGGTCAGCGTGTCACATCAGACACCAAAAAGGATCCTCTCAGCAAGATCTTCTTCCCATGATTAAGACAAGAGAGAATGGGATGCTATTTTTTTTCAATTTTTTAATATTGATCTATTATTGAGAGAGAGAGACAGAGAGACAGAGTGAGAGTGGGAGAGGGGCCGAGAGAGAAGGAGACAGAATCTGAAGCAGGCTCCAGTCTCTGAGCTGTCAGCACAGAGCCTGATGCAGGGCTCCAACTCACGAACCGTGAGATCATGACCTGACCTGAAGTCAGACGCCTAACCAACGTCCCAGGTGCCCCTGGGATGATATTTTTAAAGTGAGCAAAGAGGGGCGCCTGGATGGCTCAGTCGGTTAAGCGTCCGACTTCAGCTCAGGTCACGATCTCGCGGTCCGTGAGTTTGAGCCCCGCGTCGGGCTCTGGGCTGATGGCTCAGAGCCTGGAGCCTGCTTCCGATTCTGTGTCTCCCTCTCTCTCTGCCCCTCCCCCGTTCATGCTCTCTCTCTCTGTCTCAAAAATAAATAAAGGTTAAAAAAAATTTAAAAAAAATAAATAAAAGCAAAGGGAAAGAAAAAAAACCCAAAAACCTGTCAACCAGAAATACCTTACTCAGGCAGCATGACAGCATGATCTCCAATAGCCAAATTATAGAAAGAGCCCAAATGCCCATGATCTCATGAATGGATAGATATGGTATTTTTCAGAGTTAAAAATACCATAGTAGTAGGGGGGGACCTTAGGCTTGTCTCATGCCTCAAGCACAGCTAGATCAACATCAAATCACTCTGAACGCCTCGGAAATTGATCACAAGGCAATCGATAAGAGAACAAGCTGCATAATTCAAGGTAGAGAATGTGGCAGGTACGCGGAGCAGGGGAACTGGGGAGAGAGAAAATCAGCCTTGCTGCAGAGGGTCAGAGCCCTTTACGCAGAGAGGAGTAAGAGAGAAGGAGGGAGAGAGCAATGCATTGGGTTCATGTAAGAAAAGCACTCTTCCCAAACCACTGGTAGGAGAATTATGAGGAACTGACTCTTCCAAGTTTTTGCGAAGAGTTAAGGTGAAATTTTGAGTTTTTGGAAGTCTGTGTCATTCGCCGGAGTAGAGTCGGGGCCGGGGGGTAGCATTGCTCCTGGGTAGAAGAAAAGGAGGCCCGGAATGTACCGTGGACAGGGTGGGATGGCCATCCCTTGGGTTGCACGGGGAGACTTATCCTCTCCAAGGATAAAAGACCCAGCTGGCGCCTTTGAGTGGGCATTCAACAGCAGGACACAGAGGTACAGGAAAAGGATAGGGGAAGTGATCGCAGCTTTTTTCCTGTGCCTCACCATAAACTCCAGGCATCTTCCCAGCCATGCAACTGCTTTTCGGAGACAGACCAGCGCCAGGGGCAGTGCTGTGAGGTTCTCCCCTGGAGGAGGGGAATGGGTTCTATGCCTTGCCGCATCCTTTAAGATCTGGAGTTTTGAACCCCAGTCATACACCAAAGATAAAACACAGGAGAACTGTGGCACCACAGTGTGTGGAAGAACTGGGCACAGAAGGGTCGTGGGCAAGGATCTGACAGAAGCCTGGGACACAGGAAGGGAGATGGTTTGCTTGCCCGTGAGGGCTGTCTGAACAGTGGTTCCGCTAGCCGGGGATGACAGAGCTGGGTGATGCCTTTTTCCCCCACCCACCAGCATGGCCAAACTTCAGACAGCAATCCAGCATCTCCAGTAGAGGCTAGCACCCTTACACCAAACCCACCCCCTGCACCCTACAGGGACATCTTTAGGAGGACAGGTCTGACTGTAAGCCAGCGCAGTTGACCTCTTCCCCAGGGGTTTCGGTGGACCCCCTAACCCAAGCTCACTTTACTGAGTAATTCTCCTAGCTTATTATGGGTACATATAAAACTTTGGGCATCTTATTATGCATATATTTAGATATGTATTTGGGGAGAAAATTGGGAGGGATTCTACATCAGAAATACATTAAGCAGCTCCTCTCTTACTTTTCTCCATTCTCCATGGTAAGAGATGCGTAGGTGTGGGTGGGATACTCCAACATTGAAAGGAAAAGGGCACTTGAGCCTCTTCTTTCCCTGGGCCCCTGTAGGTTCCCCAAATCTAGCAGCTGAACAAGTTTGCTCGCCAAGCCTTGACAATGCTTTTCAAAATTTCTTCAATTCCCAACGAGACAGTGTGAGGTGTTGGTAGTGGGTGAGGAGACTGGGCTTTTGGCCAACGAGACAGAACAGGAAATGCAACCTGATTTCAAAAATGGAAACACATGTCCCCCCCCAAATTACTCATTTAGTGTCCATAGATGATGTGTATGAAATTTCTCAAAAACCATTTATTTGATGTTTTATTATTTATTTTTGAGAGAAAGAGAGACAGAGCACAAGCAGGGAAGGGGCAGAGAAAGAGGGAGACACAGAATCCAAAGCAGGCTCCGGGCTCTGAGCTGTCAGCACAGAGCCTGACGCGGGCCTCGAACTCACCAACCATGAGATCATGACCTGTGCCGAAGCCGGACGCCCAACCGGCTGAGACACCCAGGTGCCCTTCTCAAAAACCATTTTTAAACTGAAAATATCTTTGATATATATGATCAAACTCCTAAGTCAGATTATATTTCTAATACCCAGCTAAACAAATACATTGTAACAATAGAGCTTTGGATGAGTGGAAGGAAGAAGACAGTTTTAGAGCTTGGGTTTTCTTAGAAATCGGCCTCTATGACCTATTTGGAAAAGCAAAATATAAAGAGATCACATATAGGAAGAACCTATTGTGGCTTGGCTATATTTTAAGGATATTTAGGCATTATGTAATTTATTCCTCAGCCCTTGGTGTTGGCTACATATACAGTTACCATATCACAGGTGATGGAACTGAAGCATCAAGTTTTTAAGTGAAAATGACCAAGATTTAGTGAATACTTAGGTGTCAAAAGGTGCTTTTCAAATAATCTTCAAGCAACTCTATGAATAAGATACTATTTGCGTCATATTTTATGGGAGAGGCAAGCGAGACAGATCAGTTTTCTGACTCATAGAACTAAGAGTGTGCATTCAGAATTACATTGAAATGACCTGGTTTCATTGCTGATGTTTTTAAACTTTACACCTTACTGCTTATTCCACATTTGTAAGTTGATCAAGGCCCCTGGTGAAAACATCTGCCTGCTGATGTTTCCCGTTATACAAAACCACCTTACAAGAATTTTTGGTACAGAGGAAAGAAAAATCTAGATGGAAGTTAGGAACGTTCTATTTGTGTGTGTGTGTGTGTGTGTGTGTGTGTGTGTGTGTGTATTTCTCATGTTTATTTTTTTACAAACAAAGATATCTATCTCATGAAACACAATGAGAAAAGTATTCCTATGGTTATTATGGTAAATTGGGTTATTTTTCAGTGAACTTACGTTTCCTCTAACTGACCACTTTGAAAACAGTATACTTTGCAGACAATTAATGACAGGTTTGACCATAGGACTTGTTTTCATAATATATTGTGAGTGGGAAAGTGATACCTTCTGAGCTCAGAGTGCAGACAGCAAGAAGCACATTTCTGCTGGCCCCTCTGACAGCTGCTAATCTCTGCTTTAAAAGGTCGTATACCACATAGCCCACTGTTCTAAGAATAAACAATACAAAAGGTTCTGAGCTGCATCTGTGGTTTGCAGTCAAGTCCATGCAACCCAAGCTCATCAACTAAAATGCAGCCAAACCACAAATGGGTGAACGAGACATAAAGGCTTATTTTTAGATGCCAGTGAAATTTGGGTTGTTTGTAACACAAGTTTAGCAATTAGTACATCTGCCACTTACATATTATATGAAATTAACTTTGAATATCCATCTATTTCCTCTGTATGAACATGGGAAATAAATATAAAGAATATGTCTATATTCAAGAGATCAAAGCATATGAAATGCGAATTTATTTTGCGACTTTGAGTTTTATCTCTCTTCCTCTTGTCACTGAATTACAGTAGAAAAATCTCTGAATCACTATCAAATTACTAAAGTTTGTCCTGTGATATGGCAATAATTAGCTGTTTTACCCACACAAATATCTGTCCATTTTTAATTCTTGTTTTCTTCATCATTTACTATTTTATTTTTCATGCCAAAGTATTTATTTATTTATTTATTTATTTATTTACTGGGAGAGTGGAAACAAAGCAAGGGCAGAGAGAGGGGGACAGAGGATCCAAAGTGGGCTCTGTGCTGTCAGCACAGAGCCCGACGCGGGGCTCAAACTCACGAACTGTGAGATCATGACCTGAGCCGAAGTTGGACGTTCAACTGATTGAGCCACCCAGGTGCCCCTGCCAAAGTATATTTTTAAATTTGCTGGCACAGAACGATAGAGTGAGGACACAGATAATTTAATAAAACAAGATACCTTCCAAAATATCTGAAATCCTGGTGAGGAAAACAGTAGACAAGAAGAAGTACCAAAGGACACTGGTTATTATTCATTGAAAAAGCAACCTCTCCCCAAAAATGAACCTAATCTTTGATTAGTGCTGCACTAAAACGGATTCAGAAGGTACAGCTTGGTTCCATTCTCTGAGGAAGTGGGCAGATCTGAATGGCTCTTAGACGGCAACCCTGGGATTGTTGCATGATACCCTGAGTGCTTGGTTATCAATTTAGTACTCTCAGCTCCAAATCTATCCCTCAGTGCTCTTTTCTCAGATAACGGTGCAAGATCCTATCAATTTTCTCTCTTGCCATCTCACAGGAGGTTGACTTCTGTTGGTAAAAGGCCATCAAGAGACACTGCAGCAGAAAGGGCTCTTCTTCCTGGTTCCTTGGTGTTTTCTCTCCTTTGGCCACTATGGCTTAGTTGCCAGCTGCCTGTTTGCAGGAAGTCCTGTGTATTCAGCCTCCACGAGTGTCTGTGGCCAGTGCCAGTTAAAGTTTCCTCTTCCAGCCTCTACCTGCTAACACTCTGGCAGGGGGTTCTTCCTGCCTGCCAGTCTCAGACCGAGATCCTTCCTCACCAAGTTCAGCCAGGGGACCGTGGAGCTGCTCTGCCCCAGGTCAATCCAGTGAGCATGTCGGCCATGAAGCTGTGTGCACCCACATTGTCCTCGATGACATCTAAATCCCATCTTCAGAGAGCAGACCTGGCTTCCCAGTGATCCCTCCTTTCGGTACTTTCCTTTAAGCCTAAGGTATTCTTATAACTTTGTTTCATCCCCTCATGCTAGGCTTTCCCATATAGTTAATAATTCTTTATATCAAACTTCTCCTGGTTTCTGTCTCCTGCCTCAACACTGACTGATAACCTTGCCACTCTGGGTCGTTCAGCTTTCACATGCAGCCCCTTTAGGGCTAGAACAAATCAATTAATTTGGAAATATGAGTGGGCTTTTTCACCCTACCAAGGGCTTTATCATAATAATGCTTGATATTATCATTTATAATGTATATGTAATTTATTTTAATAAATAACAAAAGTTTAAGAAATAGATGATATGTTCCTGAGTATATATTTTTTACGTTAATATAAATAAAGATTTAAAAATAATTCTACAACCCTAAGGGTAAAACCTCAGGTACTCTTTGGACCTTGGGTGATTATGATATATCAATGAAGATGAATCCTTGGTAACAAGTAAAGCATTCTAATGAGTTATGTTGATGATGGGAGACGGCATGCATATGTGCATACTGGAGGGTTATGGGAAATCTCTGTACGATTCTCTTAATTTTGCTGTGAACCCAAAACTGTTGTAAAAAATAAAATCTTAAAAAAATAACTCTAAGAAAATAATCATATGGCTTGAAGAAATGAGAAATATGTTCTTTATAGATGGTGAAGCAGCATTATATCAGATTTAGTCAGGTTGAAGTGCCTGGTGCTTACAAATATATGTTTTTATTTCTAAGCAGGATTCAATTAAAATTTTTTTGGCCTGAACGTATAAAAATGTACAATTGTGGTCCCATTCTGAAGATACTGACAACCTGAAATATAGAAAATAATATCTAATTAATCTTGGTAATACATAATTTTAAATCTTAATGAACATGCAATCCATTTGGACTAAGAGTTATGTATCTAAATCTGAATATTTTCCATATTATTTCTCTATGGAAACACTTCAACAATGGTGTTTCTAAAGTTGTTCCATTAAGGGGCGCCTGGGTGGCTCAGTCGGTTAAGCATCCGACTTCAGCTCAGGTCATGATCTCACACTCCGTGAGTTCGAGCCCCCCGTCGGGCTCTGTGCTGACAGCTGGGAGCCTGGAGCCTGCTTCAGATTCTGTGTCTCCCTCTCTCTGACCCTCCCCTGTTCACGCTCTGTCTTTCTCTGTGTCAAAAATAAACATTAAAAATAAATAAATAAATAAATAAAGTTGTTCCATTAAAGCTGTTTTTTTCTTTTCCTATGACAAATTCTTTGAGGCATAAAATAAAGGAGATGTGAAGAAACTTACGGTTTGGAAAGGAAAGTTAAGCCTTTGGGCCACAGCCATGAACTATTATTTCTTGTCTCGGAGACTCTACACCATGAAGAACGAATGAAGAAGTCCAACATATACTATGAGAGAACAAATTTTATTAGAAGTTACATCAAAGCTCTTATACTCATGTGAAGTTTGTAGTAACAAGTCAAGCTCATTCTTTGTGACTTTATAGAATCTTTCAAATTGTAATACAGTGCTATGCACTGAACCCATTGTAAAGATATCTTAGTAGGACTAAGTGAAGAAGACACACTGCCATGGATAATTATTTGGGGTTCTGACAATTGTCCTGAGGTTAATAATAATAACTTGTGAAATATTTATTATTTTAAAAACTCCTAGAGATTCAAGTAAGAAGTACCTTTGTAATCTTCTTGCCTAGGACTGCTCCCATGCCTCTCCACCTACCCACCCTAGTGCAGTGATCAAAAAGAATTGTACTATTTGGGCGCCTGGGTGGCTCAGTCAGTTGAGCATCCGGCTTCAGCCCAGGTCATGTTCTCCCGGTCCATGAGTTCGAGCCCCGCGTCAGGCTCTGTGCTGACAGCTCGGAGCCTGGAGCCTGCTTCTTGTTCTGTGTCTCCCTCTCTCTGCCCTTCCCCTGCTCATGCTCTGCCTCTCTCTCACCCTCTCAAAAATAAATAAACATTAAAAAAAATTTAATAAAAAAAAAAAGAATTGTACTATTTATGGGGCACCCGGGTGACTCAGTGGGTTGAGCGTCTGACTTCGTCTCAGGTCACGATCTCACGGTTCATGAGCTCAAGCCCCACATTGAGCTCTGTGCTGACAGCTCAGAGCCTGGAGCCTGTTTCAGATTCTGTATCTCCCTCTGACCCTTCCCCACTCGAGCTCTGTCTCTTAAAAATAAACATTAAAAAAAATTTTTTTAAAAGAATTGTACTATTTACAATTTGGGAAGACTGAAAAAATCATGGTGCAGTTGCCTCAAGGGCAGACATGAGTAAGAGTGGGGAAGGGGATGAAATAACCATTGCTTTTTCAGCTCAAAATGGTGAGTTTGCTTGATAATGAATGAGGGAAACTCACACTTTCCTTTATCTGAGCTCAAGGCCCCCAGTAAGTAAAATGGGAAGATATTGAAGGGAAAAGTACAACAGAAGAGATGATATTAGCTCTCTACACACTTTTAGGCCCACATGTAGAGGAGACCCAGATAAAAGCGAAAGCTGAGACTTGAGAATTGACAGTAAAGTTATGAGCACTCCCCTCCCACACACACCCCCCACCCCTCCCCACACACATACACATACACCTGCACATCCATCACATGGAAGAGGGTGGAAGCCTTACTGATTTGCAATATTTGAACACAACCTTTAAAAAATTAGTGGTTGACATCTAAGCTGCAAAATCACAAGGGCAATCCCTAGGAAAATAGGCTACAAATAAACAAACAAACAAACGATAAGAATTAGGAAAAACTGATTTTGCAGTAAAAGCTATGCAAGCTCCAAAAATAAGAAATCTAAGAAAAATGAAATACAATGCATGTTTACTAAACTACATTATCAGAAATGTGTACCTAAAAAAAATTTAAAACGTGCAAAGAAACCAGAAAATGTCTTCCATACTAAAGTCAATAGAAACTTTTCCTGGGAAAGATGTTAGAATTACTGAAAAAAAAAAAAGTATTTTAAAGTAACATTTATGAATATTTGTAAGTTATAAAGGAAACTATGTTCAAATAATTAAATGAAAATATGGCAGCAACATAACAACTAGGAAATATCAGTAGAAAAATGAAACTATGTGAAAAAAACACAGAGAAATTCTGAGTTTATAAATACCTGAAATGAAAATTTCACTCAATTGGCTCTATAGAAAATTGGAGATGCAAAAGAAAAACTTGATGAAACTGAAGAAGGGGTAACAGAATTTATTCATCCCATAGAATGAGAGAGAAAAAATAACAGAGTTCAGAGATCTTCAATAATCAGAAAACCAGCATGGGTCTGAATAAAATCAAAGGCGGATAAAAGCAGAAGAAAAAAAAACAAACAAACAAACAGAAAAGCAATATTAACACACAGTGAAAGAATAACTTCTTAAATAGCATTTTAAAAATATTTGTGGAACCCAGTGGCTCAGCAAACTACTAACAGAATGAGCACAAGAAACCCACATCTCATGACATGATAATGGAATGACCATTAAGTGACCATTAAGTGTCACTTGCGAACACAGACAAAAAAATAAGCCTGAGGGAACAGGGTGGATTATGAGGTGACTTAAGTCAGTGTGAAAATCAGGGAATGGGTGGCATATCTCCCACCTCCAGCAGACTTAAACCACATTATCTACCACAAAATCCACAGATTAGATCCAGATCTGATCTGTGTTCAGATTAGAGGGGGAATGACACCAGCAACACAAAACAATAGGAAGCCCCAGGCCCTTAATCCCCCATGGAAACAATAACTTAAAAATACATCCAGACACAAACCCATGTGTAGTCAGGCTAATCATTTTTGATAAGGGTGAGAAGACCATTCAATATGGAAAGGGTAGTATCGTTCACACATGGTGCCAGGAAACTGACTACCCACACACAAAAGAATGAAGGTGGATGCTTAGGTTTATGCCCCATCAAAGTTCATTCAACATGGACTAAACATCGGGACACCTGGGTGGCTCAGTCAGTTTAAGCATCTGACCCCAGCTCTGGTCATGATCTCGTAGTTCATGAGTTCGAACCCACATCGGGCTCCACACTGACAGTGCAAGAGCCTGCTTGAGATTCTCTCTCCCTCTCTGTCTGCCCCTCCCCCAATTTTGTGTGCACTCTCTCTCCCACACACACAAAATAAATAAATAAACTTTTTTAAAAAATCGGGCTAAACACAAAGCACCTGCTTGGCTCAATCGGTTAAGCATCTGACTTCAGCTCAGGTCATGATCTCACAGTTCGTGAATTTGAGCCCCATGTAGGGCTCTGTGCTGACAGCTCAGAGCCTGGAGCCCGCTTCAGATTCTGTGTCACCTTCTCTCTTTGCCCCTCCCCTGCTCACACTCTCTCTCTCTCAAAAATAAATAAACATTAAAAAAATTTTAATAAAATTTTTAATAATTTTTTTAAAAATGGACTAAACACACAAACATAAGATGTAAAACTATCAAATTCCTTGGAGAAAACATGGGGGGAAGTACATAAAATTTTATTTGACAATGACTTCTTGGATATGACACCAAAAGCACAGACTACAAAGGAAAAGACCATTGTAGACAAATGGGCTACATCAAATTAAAACATTTCTTTGCATCAAAGGACATGATCCACAGAATGAAAGATAGAGTGGAAAAATGCTTGCAAATCATATATCAAAACAAAGATTTATATCCAAAATATATAAGGAATACAATGTCACTAATAAAAACAAAAACCCAATAACCCAAATAAGAAATGGGTAGGGGTGCCTGGGTGGCTTAGTCGGTTGGGCGTCCGACTTCGGCTCAGGTCACGGATCTCACAGTCCGTGAGTTCGAGCCCCACGTCGGGCTCTGGGCTGATGGCTCAGAGCCTGGAGCCTGCTTCGGATTCCGTGTCTCCCTCTCTCTCTGCCCCTCCCCCGTTCATGCTCTGTCTCTTTCTGCCTCAAAAATAAATAAAACATTAAAAAAAATTTTTTAAAGAAATGGTTAAAGGAATTAAATAGACATTAGAAAATATACAAATGGTCAAAAAGCATATGTAAAAGTGTTCAATATCACTGATTGTCAGAAAAATTCAAATCAAACCATAATGAGATATCACCTCATACTTACTAGGATGGATACTATTTAGGAAAAAAGGAGGTGGAAAAAGAGGACCCTGGCACATTGTCATTGGGAAAGCAAATTGGTCAGCTATTACGTAAAACAGTATAAAGCTCCCTCCAAAAATTAAGAATAGAATTGCCCTATGAATCAGCAATCCCATGTGTAGGAAATTTTCTAAAAGAATTGAAAACAAGATCTCAAAGAGATACCTGCACACCCATCTCACTGCAGCATTATTCACAAAAGTCAACCAGTAGAAGCAGCCCAAATGTCCACTGATGGAAGAAAGGAGAAAAAAAAACCACAGTATACACAGAGCAGTGTAATATTATTATTCAGCCTTAAAAAGGAAGGAAATCCTATCACATGCTACAACATGGTTGAAATTCCAGGACATCATGCTGAGTGAAATAAGCCAGTCACACACACACACAAGAATACGATTCCACTTCTAGGAAGTATCTAAAGCAGTCAAACTGATGGAAACAGCAAGTAGAATGGTGATTGCTAAGGGTTCAGGGGAAAGTAGAGAAGTTCATTATGTCCATTGAGTGTGGAGTTCCAGTTTTGCAAGGTGAAAGTTCTAGACATCTGTTGGACAACGATGTGAATACAGTTAGCACTCATGAACTGTATGCTTAGAGTTGGGTAAGATGCATGAAACTGTTAAAGTGTAGTGGATAAGATGTGAGACATTGTGTGACTCCAACTATATGATGTCCTGGAAAACAAATAAAATAAAACTATGGAAACAGTAAAAAGATCAGTGGTTGCCAGAGCTGAGCAAGAAGGGAAGGATTGATAATAGATGAAGGACAGAGGATTTTTAGGGCAGTGAGCCTATATTATATAAATATGTAATGGATGATAAAAGTCTTTACACATCTCTCCAATCTCATAAAATGTACATAATCAAGAGTAAACCTTAATTTAAACTATAGTCTTTCAGTGATAAAGATGTGTCAATGTACTTTCATCAGTTGTAGCAAGTGTAACCCTAAGGTGGGAGATATTAACAATGGGAGAGTCTATGCATGTGTAGACAGTAGGGGTATATAGGAAACCTGTGTGCCTTCTCTCAGCTTTGATATGACCCTAAAATTTCTCTCAGAAATAAAGTTTATTTTTTATATAAATGGGTAATATGGTAAATTTTCTATTACTTTTTTTACCACAATTAAAAATAAAATAAAAAGCAAACAAACAGAAAGAGGGGATCTTGAAAGCAGCAAGGAAAAAACTACTAATTACATTTAATTACAACTAATAATATGATTAATAGAGAAGTTCTCATCACAAACCATGAAGAATAAAAACAGGGAAGGTCAAAACCAAAGAGCTGAATGTGCTGGAAAAACAAAAAAACAAGACACAAACCAAAACCCCTCAAAAAAAAAAAAAAAACCCACAACAAAGCAAAACATGACAAAGAAAGCTTGTCACAGAAACGTTCCAAATTCAGCAAAACAGTCTTTCAAAACAGAAGGTGCATGACGACCTAACGGAGTTTCTTAGCAGACCTGTTCTCCGTAAATGTTTTTCAAGCTAAAAGTAGATGAGAAGGGATGGTGTCCACAAGAAGGAAAAAAGATCAATAGAAATGGTAAATATGTGGGTCAATTTAAAAGTCTCTGTGTGTGTTTGCTTCTCTCAATTTTTTAAGAGGTAAGATTATTTAAAACCACAATTAAAGCCCTGTATGGTTGGGTCTATACCATATATGGATACAACCTTGTGCTGGTAATTGAGCACATCAGAGAGGAAAGAAAACCTTATTTTGTTAGCACTTGTTGATTTCTGTGGTGCACAGTCACTGTGAAAGGTTCAAGTCACCAATGTGAAATCATGAGCACGGTGTTGAAAAAGATATGCATAATTAGTGGTCAGAAACCAGTATTAGCTGGCTTCAGCACTGTTTCAGAAGTACATACAGGTTTCCGTCCCTATCTGAAAGTAGAGCGCTTTTATGAAATCATCCGTAAACTGAAATGGCGTAAATTGAATAAGCTATTATCATTAATGCATATGCAAAAGTTTCAAGCATTCCCAGACTGCCACCTTGTCCCTGGACTACTACACCCTGCCTCTGTGCCCAAGCATCCCTGAACCTCATAATCCCAGAACTTGTGTCACTGAGGCATTTGCTTCACCAGCCAGAGTCACAGTGACTATCTATCCCCTGAGATGTAATTACAGTATCCCTCGGATATCGGCACATGCCTCCACCGTAGCCACCAGTTCCAGTGTGACAGCAAGTGAAACTGCCCAGTACCCTACACCGTGGAAGTTCCATTTGCACTTGTTCCTAGCACTATGGCTCCAATACTGCTTGGAGGGGTTTGAGTGCCAGCATGCCAAGAAGGGTCACCTCAGCCAAACCTTCTCCCATGCACAAGCCCAGAGAGGGTAGAATGTTTTCTTTTTCTTCTTTCTTCTTTTTACTTGCAGTACAGCTAACATACTATAGTGTTTTATTAGTTTCAGGTATGTAATAAAGTGATTAAACATCTCTATATGTTTCTCATTGCTCATCATAAGTATAGTCTTAATCCCGTTTACTTACTTCCCTTCTGGTAAGTTCTCCATAGTGAGAGTTTGTTTTTGGTTTGTCTCTTTGTTTCCTGGTTCACATGATTTGCTTCTTAAATTCCACATATATGTAAAATCATACGGTCTTTGTCTTTCTCTGACTGTCTTATTTCACTTTGCATTATACTCTTTAGATCCTTCCAAGTTTTTTCAAATAACAAGATTCATTACTTTTTATGCCTGAGAAATATTCCATTGCAATAAACACATTGCAATGGTGTCTATACCTTTTCAAATTAATGTTTTTATATTCTGTGAATAAATATTCAGTAGTGGAATTATAGATCATAGGAGAGTTCTATTTTTAATTTTTTTAAGGAATATCAATACTGTTTCCACAGTAGGCTGCATCACTTTTCATTCACAGTCATGCACAAGCGTTCCTTTATCTCCACATCCTTGCCAACACTTGCTGTTTCTTGTTTTTTTTTTTTATTTTAGCCATTTTGACAGATGTGACATGATATCTCATAGTAGTTATGATTTGCATCTCCTTGATGATCAGTGCTGTCGAGCATCTTTTCATGTATCTATTGGCCATCTGTGTTTCTTCTTTGGAGAAATGTCTGTTCATGTCTTCTACCCATACTTTAATTGGAGTATTTGGAGGGTTTTATTGGTTTTTTGTTTTTTTTTTTTTTTTTGGTGTTGAGTTGTATATGTTCTTCATGTATTTTGGATACTAACCAACCCTTTGTTGGATATGTCATTTGCAAATATCTTCTCCCATATAGTATGCTGTGTTTCAATTTGGTTATTTCCTTTGTTATGCAGAAGTTTTTTTATTTTGATTTAATCCAAATAGTTTACTTTGCTTCGGGAAGCATATCTACAAAAATGATGCTGTGGACAATATCAGTGAAATTACTGCCTCTGCCCTCTTCTAGGATTTTTTTTTTAAAGTTTATTTATTTTTGAGACAGAGAGAGACACACCATGAACG
This sequence comes from Panthera uncia, assembly GCF_023721935.1. Lineage (NCBI taxonomy): Eukaryota > Metazoa > Chordata > Mammalia > Carnivora > Felidae > Panthera > Panthera uncia. The sequence continues at coordinate 43,403,410 of NC_064809.1, forward strand.
GGGGAGGGGCAGAGAGAGAGGGAAACACAGAATCGGAAGCAGGATCCAGGCTCTGAGCCATCAGCCCAGTGCCGGACGGGGAGCTCGAACTCGCGGACTGAGAGATCGTGACCTGAGCTGAAGTCGGATGCTTAACCGACTGAGCCACCCAGGCTCCCCTCTCTTCTAAGATTTTTATGGTTTCAGCTCTCACACGTAGGTCCTCAATCCATTTTGAGTTTATTTTTCTGTATGGTGCAAGAAAGTGGTCAAATTTCATTGTTTTTTTTTTTTTTAATTTTAATTTTATTTTTATTTTTTAAAATTTACATCCACATTAGTTAGCGTTGTTTTGCATGTAGCTGTCCAGTTTTCCCAGCACTATTTGTTTAGGAAACTTTTTCCCATTGCATAGTCTTGCCTCTTTTGTCAAAGATGAATTGACCATATACTTCTGGGTTTATTTCTGGGCTCTCTATTCTGTTCCATTGATCTCTGCATCTATTTTTGTGCCAGTATCACACTATTTTGATTATGACAGCTTTGTAGTGCATCTTGAAATTTGGAATTTTGATACCTCCAGTGATGCTCTTCTTTTTCAAGATTGCTTTGGTTATTGGGCATCTTTTGTGGTTCCATACAAATTTTAGGATCCTTTGTTCTGGTTCTGTGAAAAAATGCTGTTGGTATTTTTATATGGATTACGTTAAATCTGTAGATTTCTCTGGATAGCATGCACATTTTAACAACATTTGTTCTTCCAATTCATGAGCATAGAATGATTTTCCATTTGTGTTGTCTTTCATTTCCTTCATCAATGATTTACAGTTTCAGAGTACATGTCTTTTACCTTCTTGGTTTAACTTATTCCTAGGTAATTTTTCGTGCACTTTCAAATGAGATTGTTTTCTTTTTTTTAATTTTTTTATATGTTTATTTATTATTGAGAGACAGAGTGAGACAGAGCATGAGCATGGGAAAGGCAGAGAGAGGAGACACAGAATTTGAAGGAGGCTTGAGGCTCTGAGCTCAGAGCCGACGCGGGGCTCCAACCCACCCACTGCAAGATCATGACCTGAGCCGAAGTTGGATGCCCAACTGACTGAGATTGTTTTCTTAATTTTTCTTTCTGCTACTTCATTGTTGGCGTATAGAAATGCAACAGATTTCTGTATATTGATTTTTGTGTCCTGCCATTTTACTGAATCCACGTATCAGGTCTAACAATTTTTTGGTGGAGTCTCATGGGTTTTCTAAATAGAGGTATGATGTCATCTGCAAATAGTTTTACTTCTTCCTTACCAATTGGATATCTTTTATTTCTTTGTGTTGTCTGATTGCCGTGGCTAGGATTTCCAGTACTATTTTGAATAAGATTGTGAGAGTGGGCAACCTTTTTTATTCCTGACCTTAGGAGGAAAGCTTTTAGTTTTTCACCATTGAGGATGATGCCCGCTGTGGATTTTCATATATGGCCTTTATTATATTGAGGTATGTTCCCTGTAAACCTACTTTGTTAAGGATTTTTAACAAAAATGGATGTTGTACTTGTCAAATGGTTTTTCTCCAGCTATTAAAGTGATGATATGGGTTTTATTTTTTCTCTTGTTGATGTAATGCATCACACTGATTGATTTAAAAATACTGAATATTTGCATTCCAGCAATAAATTCCACTTGATTAGTGTGAATAATTTTTTAGTGTATTGTTGGATCTAGTTTGCTAATATTTTATTGAGGATTTTTGCATCTGGGTTCATCAGAGATAATAGGCTGTAGTTCTGGGTTTTGTTTTTGTTGTTGTTGTTTTTCTAGTGTCTTTATCTGGTTTTGGTGCCAGGGTAATGCTAGCCTCATGGAATGAATCTGGAAGCTCTCCTTCCACTTCTATTTTTTAGAATGGTTAGAGAAGAATAAGCATTAACTCTTCTTTAAGTGTTTGGTAAATTCACCTGTGAAGCCATCTGGTCCTGGAAGTCTTTTGTTACTCTTCAATTTCATTGTTGGTAATCAGTCTGTTCAATTTTCTATTTCTTCATGTTCAGTTTTGGGAGGTTATATGTTTCTAGGAATTCATCCATTATTTTTAGCTTGTCCAGTTTGTTGACATATAATGTTCTTTTACAATCCTTTGTATTTCTGTGGTGTCAGTAGTTATTTCTCCTCTTTCAGTTCTAATTTTATTTGATTCCTCTCTCTCTCTCTCTCTCTCTCTCAGTGAATCTGGTTAGAAGATTATCAAGTTTTTTTTTTTTTAATCTTTTCAAACAACCAGCTCTGGATTTCATTGATCTGTTCTATTCTTTGTTTACTTTCTATATCATTTATTTCTGCTCTAATCTTTATTATTTACATTCTTCTTCTGGTTTTTCCTTTGTTTTTGTTTCTTTTTCCAGCTCCTTAAGTGTAAGTTTTCGATGTTTATTTGTGATTTTTCTTCTTCTTGATGTGGGCCTGTATTGCAATAAACTTTCCTGTTAAAGAGCTTTTGCTGGGGGCGCCTGGGTGGTGCAGTCGGTTAAGCGTCCAACTTCAGCCAGGTCACGATCTCGCGGTCTGTGAGTTCGAGCCCCGCGTCAGGCTCTGGGCTGATGGCTCGGAGCCTGGAGCCTGTTTCAGATTCTGTGTCTCCCTCTCTCTCTGCCCCTCCCCCGTTCATGCTCTGTCTCTCTCTGTCCCAAAAATAAATAAAAAACGTTGAAAAAAAAATTAAAAAAAAAAAAAGAGCTTTTGCTGTATCCCAAACAGTTTACAGTGTTGTGTTTTCAGTTTCATTTGCCTCTATTTATTTTTTTATTTCCTCTTTGATTTCTTAGTTGTCCCATTTACTGTTTAGTAGCATGAAATTTAACTTTCATGTATTTGTGTTCATTCCATATTTTTTTCTTGTGGCTGATTTCTAATTTTAGAGCATTGTGGTCAGAAAAGATGCATGGTATGACTTCAGTGTTTTTCAGTTTGCTGAGTCTTGCTTTGTGGCCTATTCTGGAGAATGGTCCATCTGCACTTGAAAAGAATGTGTGTTCTGCTCTTTTAGGGTGGAATGTTCTGAATATACTTGTTAAATCCATCTGTTCCAGTGTGTCATTCAAAGCCACTGTTTCCTTGTTGATATTCTGTTTGGATGATGTATGCATTGGTATAAGTGGGGAGTTGAAGTCCCTTACTATTATTGTATTTCTATCAGTTACTTCCTTGTAGTTTGCTACTAATTTCTTTATGTATTTGGGTGCTCCCATGTTTGTCGCATAAATATTTATAATTGTTTTATCTTTTTGTTAGATGATTATAGAGTGTCATTCTTGGTCTCTTGTTACAATCTGTTTTAAAGTCTATCTTGTCTGAAATGAGTATTGCTACCCTGGCTTTCTTTTAGCTTCCATTTGCATGATAAATGCTTTTCCATCCTTTCACTTTCATTTTCATGTGTTTTTAGCTCTGAAGTGAGTGTCTTGAAGGCACATATACATGGGTCTCGCTTTTTTATCCGTTCCATCACCCTGTGTCTTTTGATGGAGCATTTAGTTCATTTACATTCAACGTACTTATTGACAGGTATGTAATTATTGTCATTTTGTTACCTATTTTATGGTTGTTTTTGCCATTCTATTCCGTTCCTTTCTTCTATTGCTCTTTTCTCTCATGGTTTCCTAGCTTTCTTTAATGACATATTTGGATTCCTTTATCTTTATTCTTACATATCTATTACTGGTTTTTTATTTCTGGTTACCATTAGGTTTATGTTAACATCTTCTGCATATTATAGCAGTCTATGTTATGTTGATAGTCTCTTTTGAACCCATTCTTACTGCTCTCCCACCACACATTTTAGGTGTATGGTGTCATACTTTATATCCTTTTATTTTGTGAATCCCTTGCCAGATTTTTATGGATATACTTAATTTTAGTGCTTTTGTGCTTCCTGTTTTTCTTAGTCCTCCTTGTGGTCTTACCTTTCCACTCAAAAAGTCCTTGTTAACATTTCTTGAAGGGATGGTTTAGTGGTCGTAAATTCCTTTAACTTTTGTTTATCTGGGAAACTCTATCTCTCCTTCTGTTCTGAATGATAGCCTTGTTGGAAAAAGTATTCCTCATTGCAAATTTTTTTTTCATTCAGCACTCTACATGTATCATGCGGTTCCCTTCTGGCCAGCAAAGTTTCTGGTGAAAAAGCAGCCAATCGCCTTATGGTGTCTCTGTTGTATGTAACTGTTTTCCTTTCTCGTGATGCTTTCAATATTCTCTCTTGACCCTACTTTTTGTCTTTTTAATTGCTATGTGTCTTGGTGTAGATCTCCTTAAGGTAACTTACTTCACCTATTATTTCTTCAAATAAATATTCTACCACCTTTTCTCTCTCTTCTCCTTCTAGGATCTCTATAAAGCAAATGTTATTACATTTGATGGTGTCTCCAAACTTCCTTGTTCTATTTTCATTTATTGTTATTATTTTCTTCTTTCTCAGGATCAGTTGGGTTGCTTTCCATTACTCTGTACTCCAGGTTGCTGATGTGTTCTACTTCCTTTAGTCAACTATTTACTCCTTCTGGTTTACTTTTAATTTCAGTTATTGTGTATTTTTTCTTTCTCCGTTGAGGGTCTTGCCGAGGTCTTCCACTCTTTTCTCAAATTCAGTGAGTATCTTTATGGCCATTGCTTTAAATTCTCTATCAAACATACTACTTATCAATGTTTCGTTTGCATATTTTGCTGTGATTTTGTCCTATTCTTTCACTGAAACATTCCTCTCTCTCCACATTTTGCCTAACTCTGTGTCTATTTCTGTGTGTTAGGAAAGGCAGCTACATCCCTGTTCTTGAAAGTAGCAGCTTTATGAAGAAGAGCTCCTGTAGAGCCCTGCTATGCAATGTCACTTGTTCAGAAGAACCTGACATTACAGGGGTGTCTCCTGTGTGTTGTGCGAGCCCCACTGTTGTGCCTGAGCTGCTATTGCTTTCACTCCAGTCATCTGCAATGATTCTCTGAGTCTGTTGGGAGCAGAGTTTGGTTCCAGTGTTATTAGTGGGACATCCTGGGGCTTCCTTGAGCTTGAGTTGAGTCAGACCAGGCATTTGCCAAAGATTCGGTAGCACAGAATGACAGGGCATCATCCCTATGTTGTTCTAGGAGAAGTTTTGTGAGCAGTGCATGCAGTCAGACTAGATATCAGACCCCAGCCCTCTACTGGGCCACATTTGGACCTGGATGTGTGGTACATTCCCTTGTCTTCCAGGGCAGGAAACCTCTGGAGTGGTGCTGGCCCCTGTTGTGGCCGCTTGCCTACTACCAGGCTTGTGACACCACTTTGGATGGGCTCTGGCCAAGGGCATATTGAAAGGGGCAGATTCAAAGGAGAATGTGAGGCAAGGAACATGGTATTAACAAGGCTTACTCAGGTCTGCTGTGGGAAGAGACCTGGGGAGGGGCTTGGCAGAATAGGTGTGTTTCCAGGGTAGCACAGAAGTAACATACTGTGTTATCAAGTTGGGTGGAGATCATTGGTAAAGCACTGATTCTCACAGGTGTCTTGGTCACTATGCTAGAGAGCAAGAGAGGGAGATGGCACCAGACAGCTCCTTTGTTCTTGGAAAAGAATCCTAAAGATCCCTGCCCTCCAGCACACGCTCTGAGATTAGTAAATATATCTCTTTCTTGTATATCCCAGGTGTTTTTCAATTCATGTTTTTGTTGTGCTGTCTCTTTAAGGGTGAAGAATAAGTGTTCTATGCTCTCTGGGCTCTCCCAGAGCTACAACTACTCGGTTTTAAAGATGCAGGTGTTCACATTAATCAAAGAAAGATTCAGAACAACCCAGTCCTCTCAATAGGAGCAGAAAAGCATGAGACAAAAGGCAGCACCCTTCCTCGAGGAAAACTCTCAAGGGAGTAAGAATAAAAAGGACATACCTCAAGGCCATAAAGGTCATATATGAGAGACCCACAGCTAATATCATCCTCAGTGGGGAAAAACCGAGAGCCTTCCTCCTAAAGTCAGGAATACAACAGGAATGTCTACTATCACCACCACTGTTCGACGTAGTGTTGGAAGTTCTAACCTCAGTGATCAGACAACAAGAAGAAATAAAAGCCATCCAAATCAGCAAGGAAGAAGTCAAACCTTCACTCTTTACAGACAACAGGATACTCTGTGTGGAAAACCCAAAGACTCAACCCAAAACCTGCTAGAACAGATTCAGTAATTCAGCAAAGTTGCAGGTTATAAAAATCAATGTACAGAAATCAGTTGCACTTTTATACACCCTTAATGAAGCAGCAGAAAGAGAAATCAAGGAATTGATCCCATTTATAATTGCCCCGAAAACCATAAAATATCTAGGAATAAACCTAACGAAAGAGGTAAAAGATCTGTATGCTGAAAACTATAGAAAGTTTATGAAAGAAATTGAAGAAGACACAAAGAAATGGAAAAATATTCCATGCAAATGGATTAGGAAAACAAATATTGTTAAAATGTCGATAATACCCAAAGCAATCGACACATTCAATGCAATCCCTATCAAAATAATACCAGCATTCTTCACAGAGCTAGAACAAACAGTTCTAAAATTTGTATGGAACCACAAAAGACCCCAAGTAGCCAAAGTAATCCTGAAAAAGAAAACCAAAGCTGGAGGCACCACAATTCCACACTTCAAGCTGAATTACAAAGCTGTAATTATCAAGATGGTATGGTACTGGCACAAAAACAGACACTGAGATCAATGAAACAGAATAGACAACCCAGAAATGGACCCACAAATGTACAGCCAACTAATCTTTGACAAAGAAAGAAAGAATATCCAATGGAAAAAAGTCTCTTCAGCAAATGGTATTGGGAAAACTGGATAGCGACATGCAGAAGAATGAATCTGGACCACTTTCTTACACCATACATAAAAATAAACACAAAATAAATGAAAGAACTAAATGTAAGACAAGAAACCATCAAAACCCTAGAGGAGAAAACAGACAGCAACCTCTTTGACCTTACCCACAGCAATTTCCTACTATACATGTCCCCAGAGGCAAGGGAAACAAGAGCAAAAATGAACTATTGGGACCTCATCAAAATAAAAACTTCTGCACAGCAAAGGAAACCATCAACAAAAATAAAAGGAAACTGATAGAATGGGAGAAAATATTTGCAAATGACATATCAGATAAAGGGCTAGTATCCAAAATTTTAAAGAACTTACCAAATTGAACACCTCCCAAAAACAAGTAATCCAGTGAAGAAATAGGCAAAAGACATGAACAGACACTTTTCCAAAGAAGACATCCAGATGGCAAACAGACACATGAAAAGATACTCAACATCACTCATCATCAGGGAAATACAAATCAAAACCACAATGAGATACCACCTCACGCTTGTCAGAATGGCTAGAATTAACAACTCAGGAAACAACAGCTGTTGGTGAGTATGCAAAGAAAGGGGACTCCTTTGGCACTGCTGGTGGCAGGCACTCTGGAAAACAGTATGGAGTTTCCTCAAAAAACAAAAACAAAAACAAAAACAAAAACAAAAAATAGAGCTACCCTACAACCCTGC